>NW_016195327.1:0-3044 GCF_001687245.7 Rhagoletis zephyria | reverse complement strand
GCCTGCAGGCCAAGACGAAGGCGCTGGACTGTTCCTTTTTTTAGAGTTTACCTAGGTATTTGAGATAATTCTTCTGATATCGAAATTTTTTGGTAAGGCCAGAGCTGAAGAAGAAACACTCACAAAAAGAAGCAGTGAGAGTTAATTACTGCTGTTCGCACGTTTTTTGTGGCAAATTCGTTGTTTACCAAGTCAATGGTTAACAAGTTTTATCGTCTGAAGGGATTAAGCTCACGTACAGAATGCTTTTCATTTTCATTTGATTGCAACAAATATTTTTTGCTTTGTTTATTCAAACTACACTTTCATATATTTCTATTGCAGTGCTTCTTTTTTAGTGTTTTATTCCTTCTAAAACTTGATATGAAAAATATTAAATAACTTTCTTTGTTTTCTACTCTTTATTGTCTCTTCATTTCTTTCATTTCAGCAATTTACACAGCCGCGTGTCATTGAGCAGATGGCGTACGTTTTGATTGTTATCGGCGCTGTTATGTTCTTCATGAGCTTCCTGGGATATTGTGGCGCGATACGTGAGTCGCGTTGCCTGCTGACAACGGTAAGTGCAGAGATCTGATGCATACTAAATTACTAATAATTTTTGAAAGTATGCACTTATGTAAGCATGCAAACAGTAGCTGATATACATATGTACATATGAATAAACATACGTACAAAAATAGTAGTAATTATTTTCACTTTCAAAATCGTTTCATAAGTTAAAGTAAAAGTGAAATTGACTTGAGTTGCATAAAAATATTTCAACATATTTACGTGTCTTATTCATATAATTTTACAGTTTCAAATGGTTCCCTGTAGGTCCTTAGGGACTACAATAGAACTCCACATATATATGCCATATGAAATATAAACTGATGTTCCAAAAGCCTCTTCGAGCTACAACTGTCGTTGATGGTTTTAATTGTGAGAAGGAGCTGAGGTAGATTTTAAACTATCGATTCACTGTAGCTTTTTAGACAAAAATTCTCGCTGAAAATCTCGGTATCAAACAGGCAAAACTCTACTTTAATATATAGCAGGCAGTCAGCAAGACCCTACTTTCATTCAATATTGTAAACTAAAACGATGAGGGTTGTAGACCGTTTGCCGCATAAACTGGGATGCCACATTTTGATCAGAACATAACGGCCAAGTGCTTGTGGTAGACTTGAGCGAAGAAACATTGGCTTGCGATATAAAAGTGAGATCGTTTCAAACCAAATATAAATGCTTCCGACTGAATTTGAGTTAAATTTTTCTCAGCATCATTGAATGTTGCATAGGTCAACATTAACATCCAGATTGCGATGAATATTGAGAAAAGCTAGCCTATTGTGTGCTCGTTCTCTGCCCATGCCTGCACATTAGACTACGCCTTGGTTTTATGGAGAAAATTTTTTGTTAAGCTACAAAGCAAGACCCCCCTAGAAGTGTTCCTTTGGCCCCGCGAAAATGTGCCTCGAAAGGCTCTAAAGTTCAGCATTTTTATGCAATTTTTCTCAAAGCGGTCAATATTTTTCCTATAAGTCACTAGGAAATTTATTATATTTTAATTGCACTTTATGTAGTTTTGCCCCCCACCAAAATTTTACTTGCTATGCATTCAACGCAGCAACCTAAAATGGCGTAAAATAACCCACAGTACAAGGACAAATATTTGCAGTTTATATACATAAATACGTTTGTATATTAAATAGAAATTACTTAGGCCATGTCATTGGATAATTTACATTTTTTCATTTGTTGTCTTTGTAAATACTGTAATTTGCAATTTATATTGGCAGACAAATAACGATGCTCAGTCACCGAATGACTGAATGAATATTATTTATGTATGTTTGCAATGCAATGCAGAGGCGATTTCATTGCACGCGACAACAAACAAAATAAATCAAAAATATAAAAGAAAAACGTTTGAAAGAAAAATCGTGAAACACGAAAAGCAAATTTGTATGCAATTGCTTATGGTTTTGTGGGTATGCGATGGTGCGGTGGCGCATGCGCAATGTACGCGGCAGATATCACCGAATAAGTACGCAAGTACCTACTTATGTATGCTCAACAATGCTAAACGGATGAATGCAGCGCACGTTGATAAGCAACACACCTTGAAAAATTCACTTTCAATGGCAACTATGAAAAAGGTACCAACAGCAAACATATGCACATACATACATATGTACCTGCAAATGCATAAAAACAAATCGTAGAGAAACTATAAAACTCAGAAGACCTTAGGGAAATGTGTGGCGCGTGCGTTGGGTCGCTTTTTATCGCGCTTCGTATGCATTAAATTCACAGGTAAGCTAGTCAAGGGAATTAAGAAGTGCCATTGCAGTGATGATGAGATAAGCCTGGTACGAATTTGGTGAAAGTTTTGCTTTTAAGCAATAACAATTAAATACTCGAATATACTACATATTTAGCATACCTGTGTTAAGAGTATTGCAAGTGTCATTGCACTAAGTTTATTCTAAACAACTTTTTCAGTGCCACATACATACATACATTAATACATACAGTGACTCAAACAAGTGTGCACACGTTAATTTTTTTGTAATATTTTCAATGTTTTNCTACAGACATACATGCATACATATGTACCTGCAAATGCATAAAAACAAATCCTAGAGAAACTATAAAACACAGAAGACCTTAGGGAAATGTGTGGCGCGTGCGTTGGTTCACAGGTAAGCTAGTCAAGGGAATTAAGAAGTGCCATTACAGTGATGATGAGATAAGCCTGATTTGCAATTGTGTGTTGGTACTTTTTGTTTTAGTCATTATTAGGTTTTTGGTTTTTTTTTTTTATGTAGATCTAAGTGTGATCGCCAGTCGCACCCGCAAATGCACGCCTAACATTTTCTTGTATTTCGCTTTCTTTCGCTTGACTTTCCTGTACCGTGGTCACGAATTTGGTGAAAGTTTTGCTTTTAAGCAATAACAATAAAATACTCGAATATACTACATATTTAGCATACCTGTGTTAGAGTACTGCAAGTGTCATTGCACTAAGTTTATTCTAAACAACTTTTTCAGTGCCA
>NW_016195326.1:0-3044 GCF_001687245.7 Rhagoletis zephyria | reverse complement strand
TGATACGGCGGCATTTATAAACAAATTTTTAGCGATGAGCTGTTTAAGAACAAAGTTCGCATTAATTTTAATTTATAACAATGTATTTTCAACCGGAATTTTCTCAAACTACTAAGATGGCTGCAACTGATCGAATTTTTAGCCTTTTCATTGCATTTCGAAATGAGAATTTTTTAAAGTAATAGATAGTATTATTGAGTTTTGTACCACGATTTAGTTTTTTTTTTTAGGAAAAATGGAGTAAGCAACAAAGTCTAAGCGGTAGGAGTTATAGTTGCTATTTCGAAGACTATTTCCTCATCAGACTTATTTCTCTAGACTTCAGCGGGAATATTAACGTTGTTGTTGTTTAGGTTTGATAAAAGGTGCTATTCACGGTGTTTAAGAAAAAAAAAAATTATTTTGTCTGAAGTAATTTTTCTGTCAGATGACTTGTTGTTTTTAATATATCTGTGGTCATGCCTTGCTTTAAATTTGTATAAATCTGCTGAAATTCACAACGCCGCATTCACACAGGAAGCGGGGCCCAGGTTAGCGGAGCCGTTCCGAGCTTTCAAATTAATATAGTGAGATTTTGGAACTTTCTTTTTGATTTTTCAACTTTTTGAATCTGATGCGAACAAAAAATCAAAATGAGTAAACGAAAATTTAGCCTGCGTGAACGTACCTTAAGGATGCCGAGCAGCGCCAAGCGAAGAAGGGCGAACATCATACCACAAAAGAGAGAGAGAATGATACCACAAAACGTACCGGCAATGAAAAGCGGAAAGAATATCTACTAAATTTTATTCAAAAGATTAGTTGAAAAAATCGTTTTTACTTGAATATTTTACTATCGTGCAAGCGCAGCGTCAAAAACGGACAACATTTACCATTTCCGCCCATAACAACGACTTTTACCATATTCCACATTTTTTCATTCCTAATTCCACCACGATATAGCATATGTATACGAAATTTCAGCGTGTTTGTAGTATGGTTTACTACTTTTGGCCGTAGCTTAAATTGGGATGTCGCACTGTGCACTGTAGCCTCGCAAAAGCTGGGCAACCTAAAATAATATGTTGCTATGACTCCACCTCATCGTCCTCTTAGCAGCTGTGAGAGTGAGAATCCGGTATGATATTTATTCTCAACGATTGACTATCCATCGGACGGTGTTCAGAATCGTGAGTTGCATCTTTGTGAGCCCAAGAAAATTCTTTGGCATAATCCGGTCCATCTTCCGCCAGAAAGACCGGTTTTGAGACTTTTACGTTGATGACATGATGTTTTTGCCTGAAAAGATCCCTAGTAAAACTTTCCGACGAATAATTTTCTAGAACATATCAATCCTCTTACGACCTTCCAAATTTGCTTATTGCGCGGTTTCTTGAAGTAATGGTCAAAACTACCCTTTCGGTCGGGAGCTAATGGGTTAAAATGTTCTACGAAAATATTTTCCATGAAATTCTATTATATATGTCTTAACCTTTAATTACGCTCAGACATTTATTTTAACCAATTTGTCCACTTTTTTGAAAACTACTTAGGCCGGCACTACTGGATGGGTATTCTTTCAGAAAATGTTAACAAAGATCGGCTGGTTTCGGCTGTCACACAAAACCATATAAATCAAAGTTTCACATTTTATGTATGTACATTAGACTGCATCACTCCCCATACAAAAAAAAATCAGTACTATTTTGCCAATGGAATTATAAAATCTATTATATTTTAAGACGTCCACCAGCTGGACCGATTTGAAAATACCCCAAAAAATTGAGCTTTTTATGAATACAAATAGTTTCTTAAAGATTTTTTTTAAAAACTCCCTCAAATGACAAAACTGTTCGAGCTTAAAAAATTTGCATACAAATATTTTTAAAAAATTAATAAAAAAAATTTGAACGAAATCGTAATAATGAGATTTTTGATGCTGTTTTTTAACTTATTTCAAAGATTGGTATAAGAAAAACTTGAATAACTGAACCTAAGCTCTTCCGATTTAAACTTAAGAGGTGTCATTGGAAAGGTATTTTCTCACCCTTTCTATTTATTTGCTAATAAACTCATTCAAACGATGAAAGAGAAAGGTAGGATGAGCGAACGTCATTCAAAGTTGAATTAAGATGTGTTGGTGTTTGAAAAAAAAAGGAACCGAATGAGTTTTTTCGCACAGAAATGAAAACAGAATAGTTTTGGCCCAGTTATTCAAGTTTTTCGTAAATCCATCTTACAAAGAAGTAAAAAAACAGCATCAAAAATCTCATTCTTACGATTCCGTTGAAAAGATTTTTAAATATTTGTATGCATATTTTTTAAGCTTAATCTGTTTTGTCATCTTATGGGAGTTTTTTCAAAAAGTTATTTAATAAACTATTTTTAATCATAAAAAACTCAATTTTTTGAGGTATTTTCAAATCGGTCCAGCTCACTTAAATCTGAATATTTTTCCGAAATATTTTGGTGGACGTCCTGGCGGAAAAACCGCAACTTTTTTTGGTGATGCAGTCTAATGTACATATATAAATATCCAAAATATTCAAAAAAATTTCATCAAAATTTGCAAATTTTTATTTAGAATTTCTTTAAAATTTTCAAATATGCAGTTTTGTAGTTCATTCGATTCTAGTCTAACCACTTAAAAAGTCGCGTTGATTTTTAAGAACTGTTTTTATTTTACTGCTTTTGCGGTTTTTTTTTTATATAAAAAGTGCAATTTTCCAAAACCTGGTTAATTTTGTTGCATTTTAGTTCATAAAAAATTCATGCTTATATGGAAAAAAGTGCAAGATACACTAGGCGACAAATGAAAGTGTACACCTGCAATGCAAACTTCATCCTTTCTTTAATATTTTCTGAGAAGTTCCACTTCTTCCGCGCATAGTGACTACCCGCATTCAGTTTTTCTGAAATAACTCTCCAGTTTGTGCTAAGGGGAACTTGATATACTAAAATGTTCATGTCATCACTGCAAAATAGATTTATCTATGAACTAAGTGCCATAAAACTCAAAAAAAAAAAATAGTAATTAACTATAAATCATTTCACGCCAATAATTT
>NW_016195325.1:0-3044 GCF_001687245.7 Rhagoletis zephyria | reverse complement strand
TAAAATGCAAGCAGCAATCAAAAAACTGCAATTGGCGGCAACTGGCAGTCAGCAACAGCGTCGCCGTCGCCGTCGACAGGCACAGCTTTAGTTTCAGCCTCAACATCAGCCTTCGCTACTCAGCTGCATATGCATTTAGCTACAAAGGGCACTGAAAATGTGCATTTTTCATGCAGAACGTCATGGATGCAGATTTCTATATTTAGCATTTAGTATGTAACGGTAAGCAAGCGAATGGCTGAGAACCAGCGTCAGATTGACTGCGTGATGCACCTTTTGAAAATGGAGCTGCTGGCATGCGTAAATGAGTAAATATGTTGCATGTAATTCAAGCATGCAACACGGACACAGTGAATGGACAGACAATAGTGGGATAAATGAATAGCAAACAAAAAAAAATAGTATTAATAATAAATATTGCATATTTACATATGCAGTTACAGAATTGAAGAAGGCCAGAGATACCTTTTTTTTCTTATTTAATGTATTTTTGCAAATATTTCATTTTATTTTCTTAAAACTTGTGAGCATGCCATTTACATGGTTAACGCTTTACTATTTATTTTCTTTTCTTTCATATGACTTTGTGTGAACCGTTTTGCTTCAGCGCCTGAAATGGATGTGAATTTTAATAGTCTCCAGGAGTTCTATATATGGAAGAAATACATAAAACAAAGAATGGATGAGAAAGCAAAATGTGTGCGCACTGTATTTGGGCTGCATTCCAGCGTATTTGTGTCGCCAAAATGACATGCTAAGAAAAACAGCGAATGAACAAATGAGTAATTAAGCAGCGAAATCACCTTGATTNAAAAAAAAAAAAAAACTTGTATTAGATACACCTACTTCCTACTTAACGCACACACACAAGTAGCGTACATTTCAGTGTCAGCTCTGTCGGAATCGTCTAACAAAAAATATATGTATGTAGTTTATGTTGCACGCCAATTCATTTCACCGCCTTTCACCTGTTCGTGCGCGCTTTATCATAAATAAAAACGCATTTGCTCTTTTTTTCTCTATCAAAATATAAGTCTGCATATACGTAAATATATATAATAAAGCCAACGAGCGTCGGAAAACTCTCAGTGCAGTATAGATATGCCTTTGGCATCTCCACCAATCGCCCACGCCACATTTTTCACGCACACCTTTATTAGATCGTAAAAGCTATTATAATAAATTCGTTAAAAATTATTGTATGGCTTAGGTCTAACAATACAAAGTTTATAAGACATTTTAGATTTTAGAGCAGAAAGAAATATATGAATCGTCAAAAAAAGCACCGGCACTCTTTTGATAAAATTCGTACGCAAACGAAATCAAAGCAAAAATTTAAGCAAAGGAAATTTATGCATTCTCGTCAGACGCGCCAAATTGTGTATAACGCTGAAATACGAGCGTATTTATGGGTACAATACTAGAGATAGGCGTGGGATATCGGGACTAGCGGGTTCCTCAGTAGAGACTAACTTAAAAATGTGGCCGGCAGCCTACGAAAATACGGAACATTTTCCTTTAAAACGTTTTTTATTATAAATAAGCGCTTTTTTATATTTTATTGAGACGAAAACGAACAGCAAAGCCTAAAATATAGTCGTAGGATGCCAGATCTTTTATTTTTTTGTATTATTTAAAATTAATTTAAAAAACATGCGAATTAATCTCATGTTATAAATTTCGGAACCCACGGGACCTGCGGTACAATTCTGAAAAACGTCTGCATGGGTAGGTTCGGGACCTAAAAATTTACTTTCGAGATGTTCGGGATCGGTATTGAATATTTAGTCCGTGCCCATCTCTAGTACATACAGTTGTTTCCTACAGTACCTATGCAGTCTTATATACTTGTATGTAGGTAGATATGTATGTATTGCAAAAATTTCAATTTTTCTCATGGCTTTCAAGTAGGTGACAGAGAGCAACTTATGTATATGTGCGTTTAGGAGTGATGTGTAGCGGGACAGTGTAATGTTTGCGCAGAATGAGTATCTATATACATACATATTTTTGTTAATTTAGTTAACATATGACCGACGACGGCTGTAGTCCTGGGTTAGAAGTGCGTATTAATATTAAGTTGAATCCTGGTTTGATCTCTCTTCCGCCCAATGCCCAAAAATGGTAATTTTTCTACCGGCGCGCTACGCCAAACCCTCTTCAGTAGACAATGACTAATATGCGATGGTACTTCCTCCACATCACCAAAGATAAGAACCTCACTTTCAGCAAAAAAGACATTAGGACGCTCTGCCATGAATTCTGTATAGAGGAAGGAATTGGGTTTATCTTTTTCGTGATTTTGGTTTTCTTGGGTGACTCAAACATTTAGAATTAAAAAAAAACATTGAATTTTATTAATTTAATCAACAAATACTGAATTTTGTTTTAGTTGTTTTCTTTTTAAGCTAAAAATTAAACTGACAGTTTGTGCGATATTTTTTTTTTTAGAAAATAACCAACAATTTTCGCTTTTTAGTTTTTATGAATTTATAATGAAATAAAAATTTTCCGAAACGAATTATGGTTTTTCCACAACTTTTCTCCATTTTTCTGATTTACACATTTTCGACATTTTTGGGACCCTTTTTCAGACTTTACTTTTTATTTCTCGGATTTATTTAGACTTTTCAAGATTTTCTCGTATTTTTTTCTAACCGTTTAGGGGGTTTCGGACCTTTTCGCGATTATTCATGTAGTAATTTTCCTGTATTTTTCGAAAACTCTTCTAAAGTTTTTCGCGACTTTTCGGCATTCTTCGTATTTCATATATCGGTATTTTTACGGGGATGGGATTATTTGCACTTAACTTTTCTGCACTTTTAGTGATTTTTAGAAATTTCATTTGTTACTTTTTGGGGATTGTCGACATTATCCGGGAACTTTCAGCTGCAATAGTATTTAGTAAATACTATTTACATTTACATACTAACTTTAGTTTCTATGAAAGCTTAAAAAATTTAAAAACAGAACTGTCAATTATTTTCTGCTAAAGTAATAGCAGTCATATTTCCTACCTATTTTTACCTCAATAAATACGAAGC
>NW_016195324.1:0-3044 GCF_001687245.7 Rhagoletis zephyria | reverse complement strand
CTTGTTGCACGTCCCCTACTTTCATATAACGGCAAATTTAGAAACCACGGAAATGGACTTAAAATGGGCGTTTCTTGCTCTAATTGTATTATATTAATGNTACCACTACACCACAGCGGCCGTTCTTTTACGATCCCATTAATGGGATTTTCAGTTCAGACTAAATAAATTTTCTGAAAAAGAAGATTGCGAATTTTTTTTATACATATTTTTAATTTGAAACGTAGTTGCGAACTTGTTTATTATAAACAACAACGTATACATTAAAATAATAATGAACAAACAATTAATGGTAGATTAAATTAATAGTATTGTTCGCTGAAACTAAAATACACACCAAAAATCATTCATGTGGCAAAGTATCGTAAAAATTATGATGGTCTTTAGGCAAAGTTGCTTTTAAATACTTCAAATCTAATTGGAGAGACCTCAAACGGATTTTGCAGGATATGTTAAAGACTATTGCATTTACCTTCCTACAGTCACTTTTTCACATAATGGAATTAACTAAAATATTTATGTAAACACTTGTTGCACGTCCCCTACTTTCATATAACGGCAAATTTAGAAACCACGGAAATGGACTTAAAATGGGCGTTTCTTGCTCTAATTGTATTATATTAATGTATGCAAATACTTATATTTATGTTTGCAACTACTATTAACTTATCAAACGACTTCTAATCTTTGACAATGTATGTTTGACTTCATTCACCACGATCTTGAAAACTGACCAAATCGGCGTGACCAAGTCCAAGGTAATTTTAAATTATATAAACATCCGAAAGCATTAAAACGTTGGAAATAAAACTCGTCTCACTTTTTTCACTTGGTTGCCGAAGAAATGAAGGATTGAAAATTCATAAGGGAAAATTATAGTTTGCTTATTTTTTATTTTAATATCTTAAAAATGGGTAGACTTATTGAAATATGATAAATGAACGTGAGGTACTAAATTTAATAACCCTTAATTTGATACATCGTCCTGTTGATAACAATTAACGAATTCATAGATATTACAAGCCAAAGTTTCATTTTCAAAATTCATACACTTTGAATAATTGCGCGGGCTAAAGATAAGTTTTAAATTAATCTTTCTTGGCCAATAACAATTGGCTCAGACCTAAGACATCATAACATTACTATTACAATACGGCCAAATGCTTTTTATTTCCCCCCATACAAAATCGACCAGCCTAATATACATACATACATATGTACATAAATATTCAAAAATAATGTTGTTGCAAAACCCTCAATACAAATCGATTTCGATAGCGTAAAAAAAATATTTATATTTTTTTGGACTTATCAAATTTTCTGTGACTACTTTGGACTTAGCAATTTTGCACATCACGGAATAAAATGGGTAGAAATAAAATAAGTAGTTAGATCCTTTCAGAAACGGTGCATTTTCAATTTCCCTTGCTTCCTGCACCAAAAACTAATTGTTCATAAAAAGTGGACTTAGCAACATTTCACTCTAAGCTAGCGATATATAAGAATACACGCAAACATTTTCAAGAAGTAATGGTATAGAAAAGCAATGAACTCTGGAAAAAACCATAATATTTTATCCAACCAAAAACCTTTTTGTATAAAAGGGGAAATATACGACACCAGCTTGTTGGCTCCATCAAGAGATTGTACCATCAGGCTCGAAGCATATAACTTACCAGCATGCTGGTGCAATATTTATTTCTTTACAAATGAGGTCGAGGAAAGATCGAAATGATTAGAGTCGAAATTTCATAATTTTTTTACCACTTTGTTAAACATTGTTTTTTTTTTTTAATTCACAGCTGCAAAATCGTGAACTTAATCTTTCACAAACATGGCTTCGACTCATATAGTGCAAGAAATTTCCGCCAAAATACTTTTTGCTTAGAAAATTGAGCTAATGTCACCACTCACGACACAAGCATGCTGGTACAATCATAAAATTTTCAAATAGTTTTTGAAGTAGTACCAGCAGTATGCAAGAAATATATCAAAAAAGTTTATAGAATGTACAAAGTTAGATATGAAAAAAAAGATTTGTAAGCAATAATTTAAATAACACATAAGACACAAGACCGAAGGCATTTGCACTTGTGTCCATGTTATCAAGATTTCAGAGAGAATTAAACATGTTTTGTTAAACGCATATCTTCAGATCTATTAACAATGCCAGCCGTAATGCCTCTTCGAGTCATAGTGCGGATACTGGTGTGGCATTGCCTTGCCCAAAAGCAAGAGTAGAAGTGACGCAAGGGTCGGTCGAGGCAGAACTACCCTCGCGAAGAATTAAAGCCTTCCACCTACATCTGGAGGTCTGGGGGGCCCGGCCAACTTTTTGTAAGCCCATAAAATACCATCTGCTTATTGCCGGAAGGGGGCGGAGGGTGGAAAAGCGGTGTTGTGTGATTAGACTAGGCAGATGACTAATACGGAAACTAAACACTGCAAGATCCATCTGATCCGAGCCGTCATTGCCTCTGGTATTGTAGCCAATGCTCGTTCGTAAAATTTTGAGCAATTGTGGTGAAATGCCTCCCCCAAGATAACAGCGATTGCCTCAGGGCTGTGGAGCAAAGAATACTGGGGGAACAGACTTCGCTGTTTACAGTGCTAATCACGAATAAGAGAGTCAATTACGAATGATGGAGCGAATTACACGAATGAGAGAGTCAATTACGAATGGTGGAGCGAATTACGTGCCGTGGGAACATAGTATAATTCACTCTGCGAAGAGGGCTTCCTTTAAAGAATACTGCAGCCGGATTGAAACCTTGAGTCAAACTAATAGGCTGGTAAAAGTTCTGAAGATGGAGAATACCACAAAGCTGCGTTCACTCAATGGGCCTGATGGCTCTTTAATGGAGACTAGGACTGAGACACTCTCTGTTCTTCTTGAGACTATTTTTCCTAGGAATCAGATGACGGTTACGCCTTCCTCTCCCTCGATTGGTGATGGAGGGTATGCGAGAACCATAGGCCAATTTGGTACAATTGGTTTTTTGTCAAAACTGTGACTAATGAAGATTCCCTAAGGCTCCGGGTGG
>NW_016195323.1:0-3044 GCF_001687245.7 Rhagoletis zephyria | reverse complement strand
AGCATGGTTCCAGACGGGAAAGCTATTATCTTTGTTGATAGTCAAGAAGTAGTGGAAAGCAATAAAATCTTAAATAGTCAAGTCAAGTATTGGGCGAAGATATCGCGCCACTTTAGCATCACTGAGCCATATCAACGACACACTCTGCTGCAATTCCAATATTGAAGAAATCGAATCGGCTATTGAAATGGCCAGATGCGGTTCTTAGATGCCAATGGTCAAGGCTTAGTAGACCTCATACAACTTAATAAATTTGCAGGAAGAGTCCTGACTTGCGTTATCGCAGGTTACTGTGCCTTTCCACCAAGGCTTTAACGAGTACGAATGGTGATGCGAATCAATTGACTACTTTCTGTGTCGCTGTCCGGACTTATAGTAGAAGCATCTCAGGCTTCTTCAACAGTTGGGCGAAGATGGCGGATGTGCAACTCTTGTATCTACCTAATTTCATTTGGTAACGCAATTGTTTCAGTAGATTAGTGCCATGAAAGTCCTCAATTTATTCCTTTCCCCAAAGCAATTTAAGTGAAAAATTATTTTAATTCTTTGAATTTTATATGGAAATTTACGGAAAAAAATAATCATTTTCCTTTTAACTTGCNGGTTCCAGTAGATTAGTGCCATGAAAGTCCTCAATTTATTCCTTTCCCCAAAGCAATTTAAGTGAAAAATTATTTTAATTCTTTGAGTTTTATATGGAAATTTACGGAAAAAAATAATCATTTTCCTTTTAACTTGCTGGTAAGAACGGCTGTAAATTATTATTTTCTGCTTTCTAAATTTAATTTTCTTTTAATTTTTAGATATGATTGTTTGAAGAAAGAAAAGAATTTCCTTAAATTTATTTTAATTTTTATAACGTTATTTTATCTATTCTTTATTCATTTAATTTGTTCTTCTTTTGTAAGTTAAATTTTTTTTTCATTTTTAGATGTTATTGTTAAGAAAATACGTATNCATTGTTTGAAGAAAGAAAAGAATTTCCTTAAATTTATTTGAATTTTTATAACGTTATTTTATCTATTCTTTATTCATTTAATTTGTTCTTCTTTTGTTAGTTAAATTTTTTTTTCATTTTTAGATGTTATTGTTAAGAAAATACGTATGTTTTTATTTCATTTAAGTTTTAGGATCTTAATTCATTTATTAATTTTTTTTGAATCAATTTTACTTAATTATTAGATTTTGTTTTAAAAGTAAAATCTTGAATTTTTTAAGCACCATTTTCTATTTTGCTCATTTAATTTTTTTCTTTTCCTAATTTAATTTTAAGATTTTATTGTTTAAAAAAAACTTATTTCTTTTAATTTTAAAAACATTTTTATTTATTTTTGCNTAATTATTAGATTTTGTTTTAAAAGTAAAATTTTAATTTTTTAAGCACCATTTTCTATTTTGCTGATTTAATTTTTTTCTTTTCCTAATTTAATTTTAAGATTTTATTGTTTAAAAAAAAAACTTATTTCTTTTAATTTTAAAAACATTTTTATTTATTTTTGCTTTATTTTCATTTTATTTATTTATGTTTTATATTTAATGTTCTTTTAACAGTTAGTTTTTATTGTTTTAAAAAAGAAATAAAATATTAATTTAATTTAATTTATAAAAACCTATTGCTAAAAGGCGACCAATATAACGCCAAGACCTCCTCGCAAGCAAATCTTTCAATTAGTATTTTGAGAGACAGTAAAGAGCTTAAAGACGTTTGTCGTTCGAAAAACTGTAGTAAGTTAAGAGATAATTCCCAGAATTGCCATGTAAATATATTTACCAAATCTGGTGTTGAAAGATATTTTATTTAGTTGATGTAACTAAACTTTTTCCTCAGTGTAATTGTTGAGGGGTTCACTAACCAGGAATATCCTATTAATCCACACAATACTTCCCTAAGGAAATCCAGTTCGGTTGTTACATCAAATGTACGTGTTTTGGCTCCAGGCGTAATTACCTTACCTCCTGCATTGCTTCCGTCTTCTCGATACTGCATGAAATTTGAGCAGCTGGTGCCCTGAAGTTACCGCTGCGTTATCAGATGAATTGTTAGCTCAGATCGAAAGTTTGTTTCGTTAATTTTTTTTAGTTGCAAAGACCTTTTAAGATAATTATGTATGTGTTAGAATTCTTAGTTTCCTTCTTACAGAAATTTTTGTTTTTATTAGGAAAACCTAACGCTGCGACTAAGTCTATTGTGATAACCGTTTGGACGTCACTCAAATCTTAGGATATTTATAAAGTTTACCACTTTGTAGGGTGATATGGCCTAATGTAGATAATAGCCTTACCATATGCTCTGAAGTTTCCCTCGGCAACCCACAGAACCTGCAGTCCATCACGTCAGAAAGTCCCATTAAACAAAGGTGGTACCTTAGCTTGCAGCGTCCTTTTAGGTAGACAGTGATAGTTCTTAAAGCCTCCCGACTTAGGTTAAGCAGTCGTTCAGTGATTCCACGAGAGGTACGTGGCTATACATAAATCTCTTGGATTGCCTTTTACCATTTGACATGCGCCAGTTGGCTGCAAGCTGGGAGTCTTCCTACTTTCTGAGGAGCTTTCTCGTTTATCACTTGAATGGTCGCAGAAATACTGAGGCGGGCAATCCAGAACTTAGTGTTTGAAAATACCCCTTGCGTGTAAGACTTTTAATATCGATCTACAGGCGCCAGTAAAAGCATCTACAGTATTTGTTTAGTTACTCAGTGTTTTCAGAGTATTAAACGAAAAATACATACGTTCGCCGGGACCACTCCCTTTCGTTATTTCTTCCAACTTTTAATTTCAAGTCTCACTTACATACAAAAAAAAAAAACCCACCGTTTTCTTGCTCTACTCTTTCCTAGTTTCCTTTCCGTAAAAAATGGGCGAATAAAGTTACAAAAGTAGCAAAAGTGAAGCAGACAAGAAAGGCCATGCCTTGTCGCGGAGCAGTCAAGTTTAGCCAAGTGTGTCGAGACAGGAAAATTCAACAAACGACAAATGCATACCAATGAGTAAGAAATTATGGAACAGCAGCAGCAGACAAATTCACTAGCAATAAGTAACAAAAA
>NW_016195322.1:0-3045 GCF_001687245.7 Rhagoletis zephyria | reverse complement strand
ACGGCTGCCGATGGAAAGATACATATGTACGTGAATTACAAAATGTTGTGTACCTACATATGTACATATGTACATATAACAACTATAGTTTCTTCAATTAAAAATTGTTCTACATACATACATATTTTGTTGTTATGTGCAGATGTGTGCCGTATACTGACGCAAACCAAATACTTTAATTGCCTACTGATAACATTCATAGCTTTCTCGTTTTTGTGTCAGGCCGCATAACGAAAAACCATTACTCAATTTAACACCTCGCTTAGTGTTAGCGGTCAAATTGCATTGTTTACAAGCATAAATGTACAACTGATAAGCGATGGCAAGTAAAATGATGAGAACAAATGCTACCTAAGAGCAAGCTACTCAATGGAAATTAACAAGCGGCACCACATATTGTGGGCAAAGGGAGAGGGAGAGAAGGAAGACAAAACCTAATGTTTGATAGTGTGTAAGATTGAGATTGCTACTTTGTGGTTTCGGGTAGAAAGAAGCTAAATAAAATACATCAAGCGAAATAGAAGTGTATGTAACCGAATATCGCAAATTCATTCTATATGTCAAGCACTGCCGCTTCAAAAACCTCCTCCACAATTGCTTGGAAAATTTGTATGCTATGGAAATAACAAAAAAACAAAACACTTGTAGAATTTTATGCTAAAAGTTCATAAAATTAAGCAAAATTTAATAGCAAACTTACCTGGTGCTAAATTCCATGTAGGTATAAGTTATTGAAATGTTGCTGGAAGCTTTAAGCTGCTGCAATGCCCTTCATCCCAATTGCAGCGTTCCCACTAATGTGGGGTCTTCGCTACCGGCCTTATCAACGTTTCTTTAAGGCAAATAACTTTTATCTGTATTTCACTACATTTCTACGTTTTTTTCGCAGTTGCAGCCACGTCAGCAATAGTTCTTACTGCTCCCTAAATTTGTGCACAAATATGGATCTTACGATGGTATCTTCAGTACATCCTCCACCAGCGGCCGGTTTGGTGGAAGTCTAACAACAAAACTGCAGAACAAATACACTTGGATGCACGAATGCTATTTTTCTGCTTGCCCCGTGATTCAAACACTTTTATTTCACATTTTAACTCATGCATATTCAGAACACTATAAAAATCAATGCTTTACGGCTTTATCACATTTCACTAAACTAAACCGTTGTTTTGTATATCACCGTAAATTATCATAAATTTTTCATTTTTTAAACCATTTTCTTCGTCTGTCATTGGCGCCAAAATATTATTTTTATGTCTAGCAATTCACGAACGCAACAGCACTGAACACACCCCAAAAAAATGTGACAGCTAGCAGTCGTGGCTTGATGCATCGTACAGTTTCATAAGTAAAAACACTATCAGCTGATTGCCAAAATATGCCTACAGCTGAGATCACCTGTTTTTTGGCATGTNATTTCTATTACAATTTATTCAAAATACACTAACACACTGAACCAAAAACACCAATACAATAACCAAAAACACACCTACAGCCTGCCAAAAACACACCTACAGCCTGCCAGAAAAAACGGTAAGAAGAAGAGTTTCTTTACTTATGGAACTGTACGATGGCTTGATGTGCTAAAATAATTTGCATCGTTACAAATTTAGTATTTTATAGATTAGATTATATGGTAAATTTGTACTTTTCCAAATAACATATTCCTTTATTATGTATGGACTTATTTTAATTTCGAACACCCAAAAATATTTGCACACCCAAATGCATTGCTGTACTGTTTAAATGTTGTCAACTTCAATTAATTTCCCCATTTACAATCATACACACGGTTGCCACTTTGGTACAATTGTGCCAAATATGGGCATTTTTTCTCCGTTTGGGTCTTTGGGCTTTTTTTTTTGTTTGTTTTTGGGCCTTTTTGAAACAACGTTCCTTTGAATACGCAGTACTCACAGTTTCAAACTTTATAAAAAATTTAGGAAAATTTTACAAATTTTCAGCAAAATTTCAACTTTCCGATCTGAATTTTTAGAACAATTTTGGGTATGCAGTTTTATAGTCCATACTATTTCAATCCAATAAGTGGAAGTTTCAGGAATTCATGCTTGTATGGAAAAAAGTACAAAAATCCGTCACAAAAAAAAGAATCCCCAAAGTCTACGCGATTTTTTAGGTGGTTGAAACTTACACTTCATTAGACTAAAATTGTATGGGCTATAAAACTGCATACGCAAAATTGTTCTAAAGATTCAGATTACAAGTTTAAATTTTGATTAATATATATCGAACTCTTCTAAATTTTGTATAAAGCTTGAAACTCTTTATATGGTTTCGGTTAACGCATGGACGGTATTTGAATAGAAAAATAAAACAGAAAAATATTTGTTCGAAAAACATTAAAAATATTAAAAAAAAAATCAACACGTAGTCACTTGTTTGAGTCAATGTATACATATTTGTTGGACGGCTTAAAATGGTAAATTTTATTTAATTTTGGGCCTCTTTACTTGTTTATTGTGGTTCATAAAATTTTGATGAAGTGGCTACCGTGAACATACAGGATACAAATTTGCTCGGTGCACACGACGATTAATATTTTTCCCCGTACGGTTTTTTTATTATGCACTTCCGAACTTTTTTTGCAAATCATCCTCGGGTAATGGGGAATAAAAGTAATAACGGTAAAAGTGCACTTTAGCGAAGGTACTTTACTGAAGACTACTTCTGAAAAGCCATCACATCAGATATAAAATAAAACGTCTTTTAAGTGCCACAAAACTCTACAACTCTACTTAATGTATGGCAACACTTTAACGCTGACGTCTGACTTTTGCTCCAAAACATCACCCGAGGGGTTCCGGAACGCCAACAGCCCATTGGAATTTTTGCTTTCACATTTTGGACTTCATCACTGTTGTTGCTTTTATTTTTCTGCTGTTGTGTTGCTGTATATGGATTGGATTTTTCCCAGAAGCCGCAAATCTTAATCTCGATCAGAAACTAAGGAAGAAGTCGTATTCGCCATCACGACGTCATCTTCAATAGCTGAGCATCAACAATTAAAACAAACGTAGCGATTCA
>NW_016195321.1:0-3045 GCF_001687245.7 Rhagoletis zephyria | reverse complement strand
GTACTTGTTTACACGACCGCCAAACCTGAAGTGCACCTCGAGTGCAAGACAAATCTAAAGCCAACCGTTATCACTCAATTCAAGCTTATTTGTTAGCTCATTGTGGCATTTTTGATTTAAGTGCTGCACAAGCGGTATTGCTTACACTGTTGTGGTAAAAGCACTAGGATACATACCGCTACCATTGACACCAGTCAGGTAGCACCTGCGTGAAATGCACTCAGGCGATAACGCATTTGCTTTTCCATTGAAGGGTTTTGAGGGTTTGCAGCTACAGTAAGTAGTTTGAGTTGTTTTCGTATGCTGATGTCTACACACAATGTGCAAATATTGCAATGTCGCTTCGAAAATCCTTGCTGCCCAATAGCCTGGTGTTCCCCTGCAGCAATTGTTACTATTGACTCTTACTTGTATGTATGTATGTATGAATAATCAAAGGTACATCTCAAGCATGCTGTACGCACTCTTGTCGAACTTACATAATGGGCGATTTGGGTTATGTCTGTGTCTCTTTGTCGTCTTTAGTAGACTGGTCAATGCGAAATAAACTTTAGTCAATTACAAATCTTCGCATTGAGTTCAATTGAAAAAGGTCTTGAAAATGACCTATTATTTCCTTCTCGCCATCTGCAAAATTTCGTCTTATCACTACTCAAAAAATTTTCTTCCGAGCAATGGCTTATGCTAGATGCCGCCCGATGAAGGAGGGTGAATACTTGGGATATACAGTATTTTTTTGCAAGGGTTCCGGCTAGTAGGGAATTCGTAGCCCAGTTTAAAACCAAGTTAAGATTATCATGTATAAGATCATTCATAATGTCTTAAGGCTGATTTTCACTATGTCAAATTCAGTGGCATTTGTCGTCAAATAAGTGAAAACACATTGTCAAATGGGATTAAAAAGCGGTTTATCGATTGATTTGGATCAGGACAGGTCTTTAGTCGGGTAAAGGAGATAAAGTTGTGTCAAAATATGTCGCCAAATTTTGGCGTCAAAATATGTCGCCACATTTTGGCGTCAAAGTATGACGTAGTGAAAACCAGTCTTAAAAACTCTACTCTAAAAAAAATGTGTTAGACATGCAACCACAGGAAAGCCGACTATGGGGTAACGCTACTCAGTCTTCTCTGGATGAATGCGCGGCTTCTCTCAGCTAACTTGGCGTATACTGACGCCCTGCCTGCTTTGGCTCTCTGACCCTTTTCAAAGCTTTGGCATATAGCTCCTACTCAAGTAGACTGCGTAGATAGGGAAAAGCCAGCGATGTCAAGACATTTTCATCGACTTTTGGAGCTGAGCTGGTATGGTAGGCCATCCGAGCCTGGAATTTTGAGGAGTATTAATGAATTGAAAGCATATGGCAGGCGGTGCAAGCTCAATAAATTTAAGAAGCTAACAAAGAGAATTTTCTTTCTTTACCGCCAACTATTCCAGAAAGACAGGATTTCTAGCGAGAAATATATGGCTTAAATCTCAAGAATTAATAGCTTCCATCCACGTACGCGAAGAAATGTCTCCATGACACCCGATTGGCTATTCTAATCTTGAACTTATAGATTCCAAGCAAAAGCTAATACAATTAACTCGTTATCTATTCCACCAATTTCGCGAAGATATTTTGAAAATGCGTCTACTTGAAGCCTTCAGGTAAAATAGAAGCTTTGTCCGCCATTTGACCTTGCTGCGTTTAGATTTTTCCGTGGCTTTTCTTAGAATCATCGAAGGTGGTTCTACTCAAATTTGGGCAGCAAGTAAGCGAAGATCAGCCAGAGTCTCCCAGGCTCCACCTTCCAAGCTGACAGCGTCACTGATTTAATTGCTGAAATGAGGTAAGATATAAGCCTAAGTTCATTCCTGATTCTTTAGGCTTCGTCCCATTCTCAGAAACTTTTTTGCAGCTGCTCAGCCGCGGTCACCGGATGAGGACTATTTCTACTTCTCCTTGTTCTACAGGGAGCAAACGTTTGGTGGACACCTCCTTAGAATACTGATGATTGACCTAAAGCATATTAATCGTCTACGATTTCCTCCAGAAAATAAAAATTAATNATCGTGGTCGCCCTCGACTGGTACCTCGCGTTCATCTTCTCGACTGATTTCAGTGCTGTTAGCCATTCAGCAGGGTTGGTGAGTGTATGTTTTGAATACCGGCCATAAGGTCACCGTGGTTTTTCTTACACAACTACGCGCTTGTCTAGAAATTTTCAAATAAAATGTTTTGACGATTCTCCTATAGGCCAGTATTCCAAGTTCTTCCAACTCACTTCCCATATCGATCCAACACAGCTTAATGTGATCACGACCCTGTAGGATGGTTTTTATTTTATGAAAAAAAATCGATTTGGCTACTTTTAGAACCTGGCAAAGGCCAAAAGTTTTATGACTCGGAAATCTTTTCCGAATATGCTAGCAAACTAAGAGGAGGGAGTAATTACAATATTATTTTCGGGATCCAATTTGCAGACAAGGTTGAGCATCTGCCATAAAAAGTTTTCCAGCAAATGAGGAGTCAATTATCTTAACAACATATCGCAAAATATTTATTTCCGATAACGGAGCGGCATATCTGGAAAATACTATCTCAATGAACTAGAACGTTTACTACAAGACTTGTAATAACCACTGATTTAATCAAAGAATATTTAGGTTGGTAGAAATATCGACAAATCCATCGATAACGTAGTCGAAAAATAATCGAAAAATTCGAGAAATGGTATATCAACGATATGACTATATACAAAATTTTGGATAAATACATGTATGATATCGATAAATATATTGACAACAAATATCGACTATTATTTCCAAGAACGTTTATTGATAAAATTACGATATAGGTTTAGTGAAAAATAATTCAAATATTTTCGATAACAATAATAAATATATCGATGAATTTTTTTTTTCCAAATTAATAAATCTGCAAAGATATCGATATATATAACGATAGCAAGTATCGGTCGCTACAACGAGTGCTTGCATGTGGATAGCGATATTTATAACGGTTTAATAAATATGCATGTTCATATTATCGATAACATTAACAT
>NW_016195320.1:325-3045 GCF_001687245.7 Rhagoletis zephyria | reverse complement strand
GTGGTTCAAAATTGGAATTAAATGTTCATAATTCACCTGAGCCTTCGCTTTTCAACCAATGTTTACTAAGAACCAAAAAAATNATCACTTCGCCATCCTTCGCTGCCAAATTGTGTTTACCATAATTCATAATACACGCCGAAGTCAACACACAGTGGTTCAAAATTGGAATTAAATGTTCATAATTCACCTGAGCCTTCGCTTTTCAACCAATGTTTACTAAGAACCAAAAAAATATATTTATTTTGGTGAACATTTCAAACACTTTTTTGTGTAATTTTTTCGTTTTGGGAGAACCATACAATTGTTTTCAAATAGTTTTTGTTAAGTAACATTTATCAACTAGATCCGGAGAAAAAATTTTACTCAAAATTGCTACTTTTTCCGCATTTTCCACTAAAAAATTTAATATAATCAAATAAAAATTCACAAATCAGGCTCAACTGGTACCTTGCAAGNAATATAATCAAATAAAAATTCACAAATCAGGCTCAACTGGTATCTTGCAAGTATTGTAAGCTTTCACAAAAAAAAATCAGATTAAGTGAAAAATTTAGGCTCCAGTGAATTACGAACACTAAATGCCAGTTTTGAACCACTGTGCAGCAGAGGGTTTATTGTTCTCTTTCAGTGGAACTGGAAATTCAGCATGCAAAATGATCCTGGGCACAACTTTCCCTGTGCGTTATAGATTGTACAAAGATTACCGATTAAATAGAAACCCTTAAGTGGGGTACGAAACAAACTGGCGAAGGTTTTCATTATATTTTGTAAGGAACATTTTTATTTTTCATATTCTGTCTTTAAAAATTTACCTCTGATACATGCAGAGCTGGTTTAAAGGACAGTTTAAGAAATAGACGACAAAAGGCGTCCTTTATTTTGAAAAAAATTTTAAAGGACAGGGGGTTAAAATAAAGGACTGTCCTTTAAAATAAAGGATGGATGGTCACCGTACATATATGGTTCCTTGCAAACATTTTAAGGTTTTCCAGCATTGTTTTCAACATATCTAAAAGCATACAGATAAAATTCATACCAAAGCGCTATGTCCAATTTGTTGAGCAGTTATTAAAGACGATTCTTTTTCTATATTTTGTTATACTTTTCATAAGTAAAAATATTTTGTGAATATTACTTTCTTCGTATGAACTATATCACATTTTTTGTTTAATTGTATTTTTGGAATAAACAAAGCAAGGCACATAATACAGGTAGAAGCCAAAATGACGTTGCTCTCATGAGAACCAAACCTTCAAACTTCAACTTGGTTTTCTTTTATGTGCTATATTTCGTTACGCTTTAAACGTCATGTCGTTTTTTTTTAATGTTCGTTAAAAAAAAATTTTAATTAACATTTGAATTTTTGTAGTGTTGTGCGGTTTATACTTAGTGTATGTGTTAAAAATGCAACACCTGAAGCGTTGTTTTTATGTGGTGTTAAATATAAATCAGATGCCACTAATTTTTTTAACGTGCCTCAATGTCCTTCGCGTAGGGAGCGTTGCGAAAGCAGCTGTGGGGAAGAGCTGCAGCGAAATGCCTTGATGTGCGTTAAACATTTTAAACCAGCAGATTTTATAAATGCAACAGGAAAGCACGTTTGATGCCAAGGGCTGTTACTACGACTCTCATGCCGGAAAGTCCCTCCAACAACACTGCAACTCATAAATCAAAGACAGTAAACAACAAACAAATTAACTAATTTTAGCTTAAGAAAATAAATAAATAAAATTAAACTTCAAATTTACTTAAAAACGTCAACCAGTGAAATGTAATTTTTAATTTTTCCTTACACACGCTCATTTTTATTTTTACTCTACCGAATACTTTGACTTTTGTAGGTTTGACGTCAAATTTGCTTCTACCCAAAATGTATTCAACAAAGTGTGATTGATTTTGACATTGCTCTCATAAGAAACAGGCTATAATGTCAAATTGAAATGAATTGTTAACCCATTTGAAAATGTGTTTTTTTATTTCAAATTTGAATTAAAAAAAAATACACACAAATTTTTCAAGCAACAAATTTTCTTAATAAAGGCCTGTATGCAGCTCTCAAGAAAAGCATACTCCATATAAAATGACGTACCAGAAATGGCTAAGAAATTTTCTTGAGTCAAATTTCCTTAAGGCAGTACGCANTAAAAATTTTTGTGAAAAAAGAGCACAAGGCAACCCAGGTTTGCAACAGAAATATATGCCCGTTCCATTATTTCTTGAGGAAAGAGTGAGGCAACAGGCTGTTATGTATCAAAAATGTCAAAATTCCTTGGACACACACACGAAATAATGGCAATTTTTTCTTGACCGTTTTCTTGAGAGCTGCATACAGGGCTTTAACGTGAAATTGTTAAAGGCCTGTATGCAGCTCTCAAGAAAAGCAAAAACTCCATATAAAATGACGTACAAGAAATGGCTAAGAAATTTTCTTGAGTCAAATTTCCTTAAGGCAGTACGCAGTTCTTAAGAAATTTACTACGCTTTCTACTACGGTTTTCTAAAGTTTTTTGTGAAAAAAGAGCACAAGGCAACCCAGGTTTGCAACAGAAATATATGCCCGTTCCATTATTTCTTGAGGAAAGAGTGAGGCAACAGGCTGTGAGGTAGATTAAGTAGAGGTATGCACTGCGACCAAATGATCTGTGAGGTATCAAAAATATCAAAATTCCTTGGACACACACGCGAAATAATGGCAATTTTTTCTTGACCGTTTTCTT
>NW_016195320.1:0-185 GCF_001687245.7 Rhagoletis zephyria | reverse complement strand
GCTTAAATATTTAATGTAAGGAAACCAAGATGAAACGGAGCAAAACGTTTGAACGGTGCGCTGTATGCAATAAAAGTCAGGACACGAAAATAGTGCTATGTTTCAAACCATCTAGTTGCGAATTTAGACGGCAGTAATGGGAAGAAAGCTGTGGTGTTGTACTACGTGATTCATCTCGCGTTTGT
>NW_016195319.1:0-3045 GCF_001687245.7 Rhagoletis zephyria | reverse complement strand
TTATGGAGTGGTGAGGGGTGTCCCCACCTGCTTCCATGAAAATGAAATTCTGGCTGAGGCTAAGTCCACTATACCCATAATGTCTGTATATCGTTTTTCCCGCAAAGATGCCTCTTCTGGTTCAATTATTCCCACGACAACGCTAAAGATTGGCTTTGCCGGCAATGATATCCCAAAAGAAATAATCTATAACTACACCCGACTACCTGTAGACTTTTACATACCACCCCTTCGTCAATGTGACAATTGTGGCCGATTGGGACACACCAAGCTTGGCTGCAAGTCAAAAATAAGGTGCCTTAAATGCGGGAAGAATGAATGCAACAGGGAAAACTGTGATAGTAATGAATGTATTCTTTGTGGAAGGAAGGGACATTGCGCGAAAGACAAGTCTCTATGCCCTCACTGGGAAAAGGAGGAGTCAGTCAATCGCATCAAAGCGATTAAGAAACTAACAAGAAAAGAGGTCCTTGACATCTACTACCCAAAATCAACCAATAGATTTGAAATCCTTGAGAACGATGTTACCAATTTTCCAACCCTAGGCGAGAACATGGAAACCGTAGTAAACAAAGACACTAATATAAATAGATCTTTCACAAAACGCAAATTCAGCACTGTAACTAAACTTTCTCCTCCAAAACCATCTCTTTCCCACTCAAATGCTTTGGTAAAAAAAACCAGAGGCAATACTAACACACCTGCAATAAATTCGCCTGCGTATCAGAAGGGTATTGTTTCCGAAATGGAAAGACTCTTGTCCCAGCTTATTAAAATCACCCAAAGAATCTCCATCGATCAAAATGACCAACAAACCTTCAAAGAAATCCAATTAGTTAAAAACCAATTCGACACAATAATGAACAATAAAGATGAGCAAGAAATACAATCAGCCTCGCTTTCTATCTCTTTAGATCATGAAAATCCTTTTATATAACTGTCAGTCTCTCAGAGCTAACATTGACCCGATAGAATTTTACTTAAACAAACATCAAATTGACATAGCTTGCTTAAATGAAATTTTCCTCACCAGTTCAACTCCTCACAGAAAACTCATTAACTTTAATTTGATTAAAAAATACCGCACCGATGGTTATGGGGGTGTGGCGACCGCCCTCAAACGTAACATCAAATATAAAAGAATCACATTCAACTCTGACTATGATGTCTTAATTATCAAAACCACCAACCTTACCACTAATATTACCATCTGCAACACGTATTTCCCCCCCAGTATAACCATCCATGATTTTAATACAGAAATAACTAGAATTTTGAACTTCCTTGAACTCCATGAAAATGTCTTCCTACTGGGCGACTTCAATGCCAGGGCTACTATCTGGGGTGATGGCATAGATTCGCACAGAGGTAAGCATCTGGCGCAGCACATTCTACAGTCCAATTTCTATAATTTTAATGACGGTAATTATACCTACCAACATGATGTTCTTGTTAATAGTGGGTCGATCCTCGACCTGTGTTTTTCCAACTCTGGCATTGCGTGCAAGTCACAAGTCGATGCGACCAGAATAGGGGGCAGCCGCCACTTCCCAGTGATCATTGAACTGACAAACATTACGAAACGAAACGGTACATTTGTGGCTAAAAATAAACTTTTTAACTCTCTGAAGACACTTGAATGCGAGGCGTCGATCACCGACTTTGAAGACAAAATTAAACAAGAAATAAATAATGCTAGATACACACCTGAAGACAACAGAATACCCAAAGCGTGGTGGAATGAACACCTGGAAAAAACCTACCGCTTCTTAGTAATTGCCTTCAAGAAGGCGAAACAATCACCCAGTCCTGAGAATTTTGAGTCACTAATTACACAACAAAAACTGTGGAAGAAGGAGGTTAAGCAGGCAAAAAAGGAGAATTTCAAAAGTAAAATTGACGAGCTCAACTGTGGCATGTCCAAAGGCACATGGCGCTTTGTCAGAGCTTTAAGAGGCGACTATGTTCAATCCAGAAGTGAGGTATGGAACCAGGAAAACAACCAGGAGTTCTTAAACATGTTAAGCAACCAAGTACCCAACCAACAAAACAACTTAGAAATCAATCGGCCCGTGGATTCCAACTCCAACCTTTTGCTATCTTTTGAGGACATCAAATCTGTTTTAGAGAAAAAAAAGGACTCAGCTGCTGGACATGACTGCATCACTTATAAGATGCTCAAAACTCTCCCAGATCTAACCCTTGCAAATCTAAAAACATCGCTCAATGACATTTTCCTTTCTAACCAGATACCGGACCACTGGAGAATTATTAAAGTTGTGCCCATCCCTAAAAAAAATTGCGATTTAAATGACTATAAAAATTTTAGACCCATAGCACTAATCACTGTTTTACTCAAATTAATCAATACTTGCATCAAAGATAGAATCAACCTTTTCCTGGAAGAAAACAATATGCTTCCTTTTAACACATTTGCATATCGCAAGAACAGATCCTCTGCCATGTGTCTTAATCACATACTCCACCAGATCAGCATTCTCAGAAATCAAAAGAAGCATGTCATCTTCTGTTCTACGGATATATCTAATGCGTATAATTGCGTAGATATAGGGCTCTTGAGAATGATATTGCTGGAATGGAACATAGAAAAACACTATGTTGAATGGATGATTAACTTCCTGGCTTTCAGGGTACTACGATTGGGATCCAACACCATAGAAATTAAAAATGGTCTCCCCCAGGGCAGCTGCCTCTCACCTGTACTTTTTAATGCCTATACGGCCAGTCTTCATGACCTCAATGATGATGACACACACTTTTTTCAGTTCGCGGACGATTTCTTTATAATCTCATCTGGCTCAAGTCTCGTGGGTGCTCAAAGTAACCTCCAAAACAAACTAAACAATTTTTCCCACAAGTGCAATCTCTTAAATCTTAATTTTAATCCTACGAAAACTCACCTTATGCATGTGACAAGAGGTCCAAAAAAGAATATAAGCATAGGCATAAATGGTGTCACAATCACACAAACCAATAGCATCAAGGTCCTTGGCAGGGTAATTAACTCCTCTCTCTCAATCGGCG
>NW_016195318.1:0-3045 GCF_001687245.7 Rhagoletis zephyria | reverse complement strand
TCTAACATATTAAATATTATTTTCTGAAAACCTATTAAAAAGATATAACTCGTTTCATGCGTACCGATTTTGAGTGAACGATGCTTTACCACTTAGCACTTTGTCCACCAAAGTCAGCTCCGCCAGGGCACGCTTTTGCCCAGTTGAAACTATCTAATAATTGTCAGTAAACAAATGTTTGACTACAACGTCAACGTCGTCAGATACACCTTTTATTTTGAGGAGATACGTTTTCTGAAATATAAATATCATTAAAAGTTTGAAATTTGAGATTGAAGTGTTCAAGTCAATACCATAGCTTGGGTGTAGTTCGGGTCTGCCAACTTTTCCTCCACTTCGAGTATGGCGGCCATCGTTGTCATAGGCATCATACTCGCTATTTCGTCCATTATTGGGTCGCTAGCTTCGCCTGTCATCTTGCAAACACATACGTCATTGTTGCTACCTTCATTTCGCATAACATTTTGTTGTGGGCAGCAAACTCTGCTTTTGTCACCATCTAGATGTTATAAATTAAATAGACATTTACTGTTATAATAAATAATACATATAGAGTAATATGAAAAAGTTAAAAAAAACATACTTCATTGTTTAATCTTTGCTCCAGCAGGTTTCNCGTCCATTATTGGGTCGCTAGCTTCGCCTGTCATCTTGCAAACACATACGTCATTGTTGCTACCTTCATTTCGCATAACATTTTGTTGTGGGCAGCAAACTCTGCTTTTGTCACCATCTAGATGTTATAAATTAAATAGACATTTACTGTTATAATAAATAATACATATAGAGTAATATGAAAAAGTTAAAAAAAACATACTTCATTGTTTAATCTTTGCTCCAGCAGGTTTCGCTTCTGTACTACTTCTTTCAATAGCCTCAATACATTTTCGAAGTACTCGGAATCGACTGTAAATCCCGTTGATGCGTCGTCGGTTGGTACGTTCTCGGTTGGTGTGTCGTCGGTTTGTTCATTTTTGATTGAGGGCTGTTTTTTTTTGCACTTCGTCCTTAGCATGTCCACGATCGTACTTCCGCTTCATGATTTTCGAACCTGGAAGCGAAAAATTTATTAAATATACATACATATGTTCCTAAATATACAATGCTTTAAATAGATTTTTTTCTCACCTTTTACTGATGTCGATGCCATTGCTGGGTTGATTGTAGATAGTATATATGGATATGTATTAACGTATTTGCATACAAAAAAAAAATATGTCCAATATATTTGTTTTTTCAAATTAAAACATATTAGTTCGAAAACTCGTGGAAAAGTTGATGCAGAAGCGGAATAAGTGTGAAGTGCCCTTGACGTGGAATGCAAAAGTATTTATGTTCAAGCGATTCTTTTTGTACTTCAATTACTTCATCGCTTAACTGGCTTGCTAACACAATACTTAATCCAGAGCATGATTCCAGGGGAAGTTCAAATAAATTTTCCAATACTTTAAAATCTCGACAAGCTACTTTATCCGTTTGAGAATATTTAACAATTTTTACCAGTCCTAATTCTTTACAAAAACAGAAGGAATTTCTTTCTTTTTTAACATCTATTTGAAAAGAATTAGTTTTTTTTGGAATCTCGTCATGTAGTTCTTGTCCTTGCCTTTCCCCAAGTCTCAAATACAGTTGTTGGAGAATTTTGTTTGGTTTATTAATAAGTTTTTTTTAGAAATTGCATATGATTTTCATATCTATAAGCTGAAAAATTGTCAAGGGGACCGTACTGTTTCACACAATCTGCTAAATGGAGTAATCCATGAATGTTAAAACTGATAAGCTCTTCGCCGTACAATGTGCCAAAATAAATTACAAAGTCTTGAAGCATTTTTTGAGCAACATCAGCTTCTACTATGCATGACCTTTCGCTAGAAAGAATTCTAATTGCAGCAAGTAACAATAGAAAATGGTAATATACGTCATCATCAACACAATCTTCCAAAACAAATATGCCTGTATATAATAAAAATTGACGGAATTCTGCTGCTTTCCAATTTTTAAGTTCTCCCAGATTTCTCGATATTCTACCGAATTCGGAAGTCGATTTTTTCGTTCATTTTCGAAATATTGCCGTTCTTAATAATTAATTTAAAAAATTTGTTAACTACACCTAAATCTACTAGGTGCATGCAGTCAAGGGGAAATTGCGAAACCATATTGAAGTCGGCTTTCTCTAAAATACTTTTCTGTTCCTTGAACTCATGGCTATGGTGCGACAAATCTGCTCGCAAGGTAAAGGATTCGTCTGTCCTTCGCTCGCCAATTTCCTTTGAAAAGGTCATTCTGCTCTGGACATATTTGCCCTCTTGATTGCATTTTGGTTAACCACTTCTTCCGTTAAAATATTGAACTCCACTGACGAAAGATCGAGCTGGGGAATCGCAAGTAAAAAGGCGCACGTTGAATTTCTTTACATTTTCTTCCGAACCTACTCTCAAGCCACTTGTTCTTAGTATTTTTACTTCTTCGCAAAAATCCTTCATGAAGTCATCGATCTTTTCTGGCTATTAAAAATGGACGCATTTCCCTAAAACCCACTATCGACCCCAGAATTGGCCATAGAACTCGATTTGAGCTGCTAAATGGCTTAAGACCATTGATGCCGGCATCTATTAGGACTTCAGATTTTTTATTTAAAAAGTTAAAGGAGTCTGAATTAAAATGATTTTGAATACCCATATTTGGAATGGACTTTACTTCAACTTTCCGTCTATGGGTACTCAAAAGAGTCTTTGAGGAAAGCGGCAAGTCGCTTACTCCTATACAGTGGCGTAGCCAGGGGGATATGGGGGGGGGGGATAGATCCCCCCCTTCGTCATTGAACTACAATTATTTACTTTTGAATTAATAACACAATACTATTTTATCCTTCTGATTTAAAATTTTTTTACTTCAGACGGATGACAAATTATCTTTTAATGAATATATGAGTAGTCCACTTGCAAACAGCGTTATGTGACTTTATAAAAGTAAACCATAAATTAAGAAAAAAACGGCTACGACAACAAGTAACATCCGAACTGTATCTTTTTTATTACCTGAAAA
>NW_016195317.1:0-3045 GCF_001687245.7 Rhagoletis zephyria | reverse complement strand
GAATTTGCAAGACGATAATGAAGATAAATATGATTGAAAAATTGATTCAAATTTCTACAAAGACGAAGAAAAAAAAATATAAATATATTTGGTTATAAATATTCTCTGGTCATTTCTGTCACTTTGGTTGTCGTACCAGGTGCTCATTTTTTTGTTGTTTTTTTTTTCTCTCAAATAAATAATGGAACCAAGTTTGCAGTCATTTCAATTTGAAATATGTAGTCTGATTTTGGAGTTTTTGCTCAAAATCTAAAAATTATTTATGAGCGGTATATTTGTTCTTCAATGATTACGGTGAATTTTTAATAACCTTCTTTTATTCAAAATAAAAATAAAAAAAATTTAAACTAGTAATTTTAAAGCAAAAAACTAACCCAAATTCAATTCTCATACAAAAGTTCTGGAGTACCGTTAAATTCTACATGATCCAATGATTGGATCTAAACGAAATTTATATAGGACCACCTAACATACCTTAAACAAAAATATTCCGACGAATTTTTTTGAACTAGGCTAAAAATAAACTATATTTCGAACTATTAAATATTGTCGGATCGCAAAAATAAAACCGAATTCGGATTCCTCGCACCAAACAACCCTGCGGGTCCCGCTTAATAATTTAAATTTGATATTACTCGATTAAAAAACCTAGCCTAGAAAAATGACTATCACAACTGAATTCAACGTACTCCAATTAACTTTAAAAAGGTACGGTTTGTTCACTAGCAGAGTGTAAGCATTCGACTAAGAGCTCGAGTGGAGATTCAAGGCATATTCCAGCTTCCAATTGGAGAGCCAACGTATTCCCAAACAAAGGACACCTTTTTTGTATTTAAAATATACTGAGTTCTCCACTTGAGAAAACTGTGGATAGTAATTTCAATTCAAACTTTATTCAACTTTTAGTCAAACCTTCGGAAAAAAGTTGGAGCAAAATGTTGTATGAATTAACATATCATCATCATGAGTTTTTCAAAGAAAAATATGAATAAATGTTTACCTTGTGCATATTGGGTAATTTTAAACATTGTTTTCTGGTGTTGGCTGATACTTCCGACAGGGTGATGATGATGGTATATTTTGTGATAAATTTTTCTCAAAATAACAGGCCGAAGCATCAAAATTAAGCAATTGCAATTACTATAGCAGCCAAATCAACTAATTTATTTGTAACTTTTTGATTTTGAATATTCCTATGGATTAATGGAGTCTCTCCATTAGAACATCCCAACATCAGAGACCAAAAATAACTGTTATCTCGAATTTGCAAATTGAAAACGTTGCCCAAATTCTGCAATTTTTACGAAAACGTTGTTTCATAATAGTTATTAGATGAAAAATATTTTTTTATTTTACCGATAAGAGTTATAACCCAACGTTTATTTTTTAAGTCATTCAATAAGAGTTATTATCCAACTTTTATTTTTTACGTTGCTTGATAACAGTTATTGCCCGACGTTTTTTTTTTTGCGTACGGAGATGGAGAAGAAGATAAAGATGATGAAAGTTAAAGAGGAGGAGTGAAATAACTGTTAAAATTCAACGTAAAAATAAACGTTAGGTAATAACTGTTATCAAGCATTGTAGAGAGTAGAAGTTGGGATATAACTCTTATCGGAGAAATAAAAAATATTTCTCATCTAATAACTGTTATGAAACAAAGTTTTTCCGATAAAACTTATAACTGTTATGTCCCTGCCCAATACATATCCATGGTTCGCTGTAATAGCAACACAACTCAAAATTAAAAAAAAAATGTTTAGTGTCTCATGTCGTAATTCATCTCAAGTCTTTACTAAAGTAAGTCGTTAAGATTGGGCATGGATTAGAAAAGGATAAGAGACATGAGGCACTTAACAGTAGTTAATGTGCCGTTTTGGCAGAGGACAATCGATTGTAGAAAGAAAGAATAAATTTAAATTTATCAATATTTCACTATATATTCTTATATTTTCAATCAATTTTCAATGTCTTAAAAGAGCCAAGTGGTAAATTCGAGAACGGAAATTAATTATTTTTTTGTCTTATACGACATAAATGATAAAAGTTAATAAACAAGAAACTGTGCTTTGAAGTATCTGCGAAATACAAAGACAAGCAAGATGCCATAAGACGCGCAAGCGGTTCAAATCACAGGCAGCCAATATAATTCCATCATTTTCATACGAATTTCTGGTTAAGTGCCAAAGGAATATCAGTACTGCACGCACTAGCATTAACCATACACTGCAAATACAATGCATACTCGTAATTCGCTAGCGGCAATGGGTCAAATGCAATTGTCATGCATAGGTCACTTGTGGTTTATTTGTTCGCTTTCATGCGTACATACAAGGTACTCATATGTACATACATACATATAATCCGCCTTGAATAAACCTAACTTGTAGCAGGAGAATGCTGAATACTTACGCCGCGTTTACATAAGAAAATTGAGAAAATGTAATAGTTGTCAAATTTTGGTGTAAAGTGGGCGTCCAGACAATTATAAAGACAATACATTTTTCAGCAACCGCCGTTAGTGTCGTTTAGCGTGAATTTCATATTATTCACTAAAATATCCAAACACAAACCACTTTTTCATAGTTCTACGATTTTTATCGATTTTTTCTTGCCTCATTTGCTCAAATTAACCAGGACGTGAAGGGAATTGTTCAATTTACTGCCCAATTCACTGTCTTCGAAAAATCAAAGACAGTGACGAAGACAACTGCCTTTGTGTGAGTGTATTAGTGAAAAAGTGTGAATATATTGCTATTGTCTTGGAAAAATTGTCTCATGTAAACGCCGCGTTACAAATGCATGTCTACCTTGCTGATGTTGTCTCTCTGGCCGTTTCGTTAAGCTCTTTCTCTCTTTTTTCTTTGCTTGTGCATCACTATGGCAAGTTTCTTTTAGCCTCCAATCTAATAGTTTTATATGCGTCTGGCATTTCGTATGAATTACTTTGTACTTTGTCGACAGCAAGGACACGCGCTTGCATACATTTCCACTATTTTATATACATAACGGGTGATTTTTTTGAGGTTAGGATTTTCATGCATT
>NW_016195316.1:0-3045 GCF_001687245.7 Rhagoletis zephyria | reverse complement strand
CGGTTATCTCCCCGATCTTGCTCTGAAGCCCGTTACAGTTAAATTGAAGCAGCTTCATGTGGTTCAGGAGACGTGTGGTGATGCGGGGTGTGAGGGATGTGTGTGGACGTGCCGCAGTTGGCTGTGTGCGCTGCTGAGGTGGTTGCCGGCCTGTGGTGGTGGCGGGAGGCGTCGCAGTTGAGGTCTGCGACCGAGCAGCGCAGCACGGGCCCTCGAAGTTCCTCGTCCGATCTGGCGTGGTGCGCAGACCTGAGCATGCCCTAAAGTGGCACCAGCCAAGGCAGGTGTTGCACTTGACTGATGTCACTTTACGGAATATCCTGGTCTGACATACCGTGCACATTGTAGGAGGAACCAGGAGTTGTTGGCCGCGGCGTGTGGGTGGTGGTGCGGTTGTGTGTGTTCTGTGGTCTGTAGCCGTTGTGGTGTGGTCTATTGTGTTATGTTGTTGTGCTGTGGTGTTTGTGTGGGACTGCTCAGGTGGACTGGGGTTACCGTGGAGGCTGCTCTGTTAGAGCAACAGGGGGCCACAAAAGACGTGGTCCGCTGCCGATGTGTCCGTAGTCCTGAGCAGGCTCTGAGGTGACTCCACCCCTCGCAAGCATTGCACTTGACAGAGGTGGAGTTGTGGTGTAGTCGTCTCTGGCATACACAGCAGGTGTCGGTTTCTGGCCCTGGGTTTGACTCGATGCCAGCCCTGAGTAGGAGAAAACGTAGCGAGTGTAGCCCTATGGACGAACAACTTCTGAGATACTTCGCCGACCTAAACGGGGTTAGATCGCCGAAACAACAGCCCTTGGTCGGGTAAAACCCGAGTCATTCCAGTACGTAGAACCGGCTGTCGTGGGAATAAAAAAATAATAATAATAATTGTGTGAAGCTGTGCTGTTTGTTGAAGCAAAAAGTGAGGAAAAAGAAATCGTATTGCACGCATTGGTATGTTGTACTATGTACTTAAAAATGGGCCGTATCAGGGAAAACGGGCAGACGCTATATGCCGGCTAGGGTGCTGGAAAAGAAGGCACGCATCCTCACAGTATATCTTTTAAGAGTGGTTACGGTGATCGCCTCAAGTGTAACTTATACATCTCTCGCTGCTTATTCAAATCCGCCGGTTACCACAAGGCTTGCCCCAATCACATTCACAAAAATACGCCTCAATATTGTAGTAGTTCACAAATATACCTCTACTAGACGCGACTACCAGAAACTCCAACACATTTAAAAAATTGTATAGCTCAGTAAAATTAGAAAATTTAGCAGCAATTTTTTTAAGCAGTTTACTTCTATTTGACACGTAGATCATGGATCCACAGTCTTGCCCCTAAATTTCATTTGGCAGCATTCCGCCATCTTGGATTTAAGTTTTTTTTTGGTTTTTTACGATTTGCAAATTTGCTTATTTTGCATTTTTCTTAAAAAATGGTTATATGAATATGTAGAGAATTTAATTTCCCACATTTGTTATATGGAAGGCTTTTTAAAATAGCGTGTTTTATTGTAAAGAATAGAAAAAAGTGCGAAAAAATTTTATTTTGTCACGGCTTTCGCCATTTTTTGACAATTTCTGTTGAAAATGCATAGCATATTGAAATTTCAAAGTTGTAGAGAATTTCATTCTTCACAACTTTTATCTTCTTTTTTGGCGCTGTAACCGCCTAAGCGATTTTGGCCGAGTTCAGCAAAGCACGCGAGTCGCTTCTCTTCTGTGCCAACTGACGCCAAGTGAAGCCAAGTCCTTCTCCACCTGATCTTTCCATCGCAGTGGCGGCCTCCCTCTTCCTCTGCTACCACCAGCGGGTTCCGAGCTGGAGCGTCGGTGTCCATTCGAACGACATGGCACAACTTGTATACCTACATTTTTTTGTACGANACATGGCACAACTTGTATACCTACATTTTTTTGTACGACGCTTAGATCACCGCCGGCAACGTGCCAAACATAGCGATTAGCCCAGTAAAATTAGATAAATTTAGTAGGAACAAAAAAAAAAAATTTATTATTTATGGTTTAACACAAATATGTAGAGAATTTAATTTCCCACATTCGTTGTAAGGACGGTTTTTTAAAAATAGCATTTTTTATTGTAAGAAATTAGTAAAAATTGCGAAAAAAATTTACAATGTCACGGTTTTCGCCATTATTTGACAATTTCTGTTGAAAATGCATAGCATGTTGAAGTTACAAAGTTGTAGAGAATTTAATTCTCCGCAACTTTTGTTGTTGTTGTTGTTGTAGCGGCTACAACAACCCGCCCAGGACGGTTGGTATCTCAGTCGTTGTCGTCAAGTTCCACTAACGGCAACCCTAGGAAGCGTGCAGCTTCTGCGGGGTTGGTCCACAGGGACAAGGCCGTTAGGGTTGTCGGGTTTCCCGGACATGCGAAGAAATGTTTCGAGTCATGTGGGGTCTCTCCGCATGCCGGACACTCATTCGGCACATCCTCATTCAATCTACTCAGGTAGGAGTTTAACCTGCTGCAGTAGCCGGAGCGAAGTTGTGCTAGTGTTGTGCGAGTCTCCCGAGGCAGATGAAGCTCCGTCTCGTCTGTGTCCGGGGGTGGTATACCTAGAACGGCATTCACAGGTCTAGAGTCTACATAACTCGAGACTGACTCCCTGTGAATGCCGTTCAGGGCCTGTCGGCAAGCTGTCGGTTCATCAAGCAACCTCTGGACTTCGTCCGTCAGTTCATATAGATGCCTCCTGACGTGCCTCGGCGAGGGCTCCTCTGCAAGCAGCTGTCTGTTTGGGTGGCCACTTCTGTGGCTCCCGATCAGGAACTGCTTGCAGAGCATTATATTGTGCTCCCTTACGGGGAGCATTTGCGCCTCGCCGTGAAGATTGTGTTCGGGCGACATCAGGAGGCATCCTGTCGCTGCCCTGAGTGCGGTGTTCTGTGCAGTCTGTAGCTTCGTCCTCTGCGTCCTACTAGTCCCCGGCGACCACACTGGCGCTGCGTAGTTCAAAACCGGCCGGCCTATTGCCTTGTATGTTGCCAGCAACGTTTCTTTGTCTTTGCCCCAAGTACTGCCGGCTAGCGAC
>NW_016195315.1:0-3046 GCF_001687245.7 Rhagoletis zephyria | reverse complement strand
TTAGGCTTAATAGATGTAAAATAAGCAGATCCAACAAATAAATGCACGTCTAATAAAAAAAAAAAATAAAAATTTGCAAATTCCAAATGGCGAATTCAATACGGTGGACTGAATATTCAAAAAATCACTTTACCTCAATAGAACTTACAAGCTTGGTATCATAAAAACTGATAAACCAAGAAAAGTGTACTTACCACGTAAGTCATGCTAACATTAAGCCTATATTTGTTCTTCTCAATGAAGGCAGTATAGTGTAACGAAGCGTTTTTGTTGAACCGATGCTTCTTCTACTATGCTGGGGTATACTCGCCGTATCCAGGACTCGTTACAATAAATTTGTAGGTTTCGGGGCTCTGGTAAATCGTACTTTATTGACTAACTTTCTTTGTTTTTATAAACATATACATAACAAACAGAAGATCACCATGGAGAATTTCAGTAATGCCGCTTCTGATGGCTGGGTAGCGGCTCAGGGTTTCGTTACGGGCCCGTAATACCCTAGTAACTAGGCTTTAGTACTGGTGGGCAGCGCTCTACTGACGCGATGAGTGGCGAGCTGCTAACGTCGGTAAGTGGTGCTCTGGTCGCGTTGGTATGTAGCGCTCTTGGCAATGCCGGTGAGTGGTGCTCTAACAACGTCGGTGAGTATCGCTCTGGTGTCGTTGACAAGTGGTGTTCTGGTCGCGCCCTGACGTCGACGGCCAGTGGCGCTTTTGGTTGCGCCGATGAGAGGCGCTCAGCTAATGTCGTTGAGTAACGCTGTCGTCCGTATGCTGCTTCACGAGAGGTGTGTAGCTTGTGGCGCTGCCACTGGGAAGGTGACGTCCAGCCCGACGCTCAAGCCGGCGAAGAAGAAATCACCCTTACCAGCAGCTGTTGCGGAAGTGGAATCAAGCCCGACGCTCAAACCAGCGCAGATGAGGCCACTTCTTGCCAGTAGCCGTCTGTTCATGACCACTGTCTCGTGCTGACTCACTGTTGAGCGCAGCGTTGCCGAAAGCTTTTGCTGAAAGCTTTTGCTGAAAAATCGTAATTTTACCCTGAAAAAATCGTAATTTCGGCCAAAAAAACGTCAAACTTTTGTTTATTTTACTTTTTAACCAAATATAAAATAGAAACAAAATTACACAAATACAATACATACATACTACAATAAATATGACCACACATTTCACAACCAAAAGGAACCCACATTGCATGTGGGTTAATAAAATGTGATCTGTAATTGTTAACGACAATTTTAAATTACGCTTTAAAACACAACTGCTTTTAAATTGTTCAAATCCACTGGCTTGAAGTTTTTGAAGATTTTGAAAGTGTACCATTAGCATTTATTACCTTATAGATAAACTTGACTGAACAAATTCCCTCTGCTATTTTTCTGTCTCTTTCATATCAATATCAACAGTGCAAATTAACGATTTGGTTACAATTCTAGAACAAATTTAATATAACTAAAAGCACTGTTGTAGAACAAAACTAGACAAATGCATGGTTTTGTACATACATACTTACATATGTAGTTAGGTGAAAACACTAAAATAAAAAATCGTCATTACGAGGAGACAAATCGTCAAATCGTCATTGAGCTTAAAAAACGTCAAAATGGCGACGAAATCGTCAATTCGGCAACGCTGGTTGAGCGGCTGTGTTGTATCTTTAATGGGCTGTGTGCTTGATGTTGAGTGGTCGCGCAGCTATATGTGGCTGTGTGATGTTGCTTTGTCATAGCAACGAAGAGGCTGTCGGGTGTTGCTATGACTTGTGTTGCCGCGCTTTGTTGTGCGGCTGGCTGCTTTGGCTTGTGTTGCTGTGGTTTATTGCATCGCTGGTAGCTTTGATGGCGGATATTTGTGTGGTCCAAATTCCTCAGGGATATTTGGTCCTCACAATAGTACCTTCTCATTCCTCGCCATTTTGATTTAAATTTTTTTAAAACGGCATTTTAAATTTTTAATCCTCATTTTCCGCAACTTGAAAAGAAATTCCAATTTTCTCAGAACAAGCCTTTTCCAAAGTTTTAACTTTACTTCTATAATAATCCTGTGGAACACTTTTAATCACATTAAAAAATTCCAAACGAGTTAGGGTAGTCATGTTTAATATTTCTGAACTAATTTTGATATCGGCTATGATGTTGCCCGATAACCGTTCATGAAAACCGTACACAGTTAGGCTGACTTCTAAAACGTCAATTGCATTGCATATGTGGGAAAATATAAAAAATAGGTACACCTCCAAAAAAAAATTTAATTTTTAAATTTGTGAGCACACCTATGTTTTATATATCATTTTATTCGTAATCTCTTACTAAATCGATTAATATAAGTGTAATTCATTTTCATCAAGTGCTTCAAAAGTTAGACGAGGAATAAACATGAAATAGAAAACAAAAGAATAAGCTGGGTTCAAATTACGTTGTTCAAGTTGTAAATTTTGAGCAGAGATTTTGAAAGTTGAACTCACTTAATTGGGACGTTCTAAATTCATTGGCATCCCCTGTTTTACCATATTGGCTCCGGGTTTCGAGATAACGGTATTTGAAAATTTTATTAAATTTTAACTATTTTATAAATAACTCCCTCAGTTTTATAGTTATTTTACTAAAATTTTGCACATAACGGTTTCCTAATATTGCCTTAATTATTCCTTAAAATTATCGAAATGGGTGCTCTTTAACGTATAGCTCCAATACAACTGATTACTCAGATATCTATATCTGAGATAGTGGTTTTTATAATAGTTCAAATGTAAGCAAAGTTTCGAGTAACGCTATCTCCAAAAGTGGAGACAATCGGGAAAAAATTGGGGACGCCATTGAATTTAAAAGGCTCCAATTAAGTAAGAGCAATTATCAGAACCTTTGTCGAAAACAAATTTATTTGATACCACGCTCGAAATATTCCTGCTACAAGAAGGAGCATAATTAAAAGTACTAAACATTTTTTTGAAGCATTTTACGGGTATATGCAACGTTATAAGGACTATTAGTTATAAAAATGTGCCTTCAATTAAGATATTTTTGGAATAAAAATTACGCTCAAGA
>NW_016195314.1:0-3046 GCF_001687245.7 Rhagoletis zephyria | reverse complement strand
TTACCCACATCTTGAAAATTTATCCCACAAAATTCCCAACGAGTTTAAACATATACATGTTTCAGTAGTAAAGAAGTAAAATTCATATAAAATAATAATAATAGTTTGGCGCTTACACATATGTGCTTTTCCTCCAATTTGTGGCGGTCCCCTTGATGTTATCACACAAAAGGGAGGGACCTACAGTTTTACGCCGACTCCGAATGGCGAGTGTATTTTTATGAGAAGCAGTTTTTCATGGTAGGAATACACTCGGAGGTTTGCCATTGCCTGCCGAGGGCCGACCGCTGTTAAGAAAAAACCTCTTTTTCTGCATTTTTTTCACTCATTAATTTTTTCACTTTCATGTTTTTGCTCACTCACTAAGGGCCTAAAAGAATTTTTTGGTGACTTTAAAATTGAAGCACATTCATGTGCTATTTATTGAGGGATTTTTTCCCCATTTTCGTGGGATTTTTAACAGAGAATGTCTTGCATCACTGCGCTTGAGTGACGAAGAAGAGGCAGACAATTTATCCGTAGCAGCCGTGGTAGCCGACATATTGCCCAGTAAAAATTTAAAAATCGCAAAGATAAATTTTTAAATTTTTTTAAATATTAATATCTTCCGAACAATGTACCATATTAAAAAACTAATGACGTCAAAATAAAGGTAATTAGGGGGTATTTCATTTGGTGGACATAATTGTTTCCTCTTGTTTATATTTTTAAGCCAGAAACACCTAATAACCAAAAAATATATAAAACTATATTGCTTTTTTAAATGGCGTTTATTTTTTGTGTTTTAATTTTTTTAATTTTTTTTTTTCGCTTTAAAAATATTGCCCAGTAAACATTTGAAAAATCGCTTGACGCCACGGTAGCCGACTAACTTTATAAACTTTGGACACGGATATATACTGCTGAGGAATTAGGTGATATTTAAGGGCTTTTTAGAGCCGTCAAACTTATTTAAGGTTTTAAATGGCGTTTATTAAAATATCGCCGTCGCGAACTTAAATAATCTTTAAATTAGAATCAATACGTTTGTGATCGCTCAAATAGTTTGCGAGATATTATAAATATAAAAGTTAAACTTGAACCTTTTTATTGGCTTTAGTTTTTATTTGCACCAAATAATCTTCATTTTGTTGAAATCAGCATGAAAATTTAGCTTTTTTTATTTCTTTATGGCTAAACGGTTTGTATTCTACACCACGGCTACTTTGGACTATTTCTGTCTAAATGCTGGAGTACGGGAACAGGCAAAATGTGAATAAGAAAAAGTAGACAAACAAATGTCAAATTAAACTTGAGTTTATTAAACACCCCAATGAGTACACTTGATAGTTGTTCATAAACTTAAAACGTTAAACAAAAAGTATTCACTTAATGGCCCGTATGAATAAAAACTCAGCAATTGTTTTTTCTTAAAATTTCATACCTGTTACTTCACTTTTGTTTGAATAAATCGAGTAAAAGGTCTGAAATTTTAAGAAAAAGCAATTGCTTATTTTTATTCCTACGGCCCAATAGATGTTTTGCTAAGTTACAGTTAACCCAGCAAAGTCTTAATTATCTCGGAAACTGGATGAGCTCCTAAAATTATTTTAATTATTATTTATTAACCGACTTCCAAAAAAGGAGGAGGTTATCAGTTCGTCGGAATATTTTTTTTGTTTTTTTTTTTATGTATGTTACCGCATAACTTTGGACCACGTCAACCGATTTCGATAATTCTTTTTGCATCGGAAAGGTAGTGTCTCAGAGGGGGTCCCATACTAATCTGGTTAAGATCCAATCAGCGGATCATGAGATATATGTATATATATTTTTTTTTTTAAATGGGAGTTGAAGTGGGTTTTTTTTTTGCTAAAAATTACTTGTTTTAATATTATTTCTCAATAATATTTATCCGTATTCGACCAAAGTTTAAGAAGTGCGCCAGATAGCGTGAAGTCAAGCGGTTTTTCAATGTCTACTGGGCAACATTTTTAAAGCATATAAAAACCCCAGATAAGTAGTAAGAAGACTTCATTGAATGAATGTTTTGCTATGTTACGGTCAACTTAGAAAAGTCTTAATTATTTACCAAATAGTCGGAGTAAAAAAAAAAACGGAAAGTGGCTGAAAAAAGCACACAATAAATAAGCACAATAATACGTACAATTTTTTTTTTGCATTTTTTCATTTCAGCGCCGCTAACTTGATTTAGCTAGCTTTTTGTGTTCGCGTACGCAAAAAACTTGCAAAGTAGGGGAAATTGAGAGAGCAACATGACATTTCCTTTTGAGGGAAAGCTCCTGGTTTCTGCTGGAAAAGTTTTTGCACAGCAAACAAAACAGCTGGTTGGAATTGGTGACAGGTAATAAGATCAAAGGAAATAAGGTCAATTGACTTTATTTCCCACCCTGGTGCGAAATAAAGTCAATTGACATTATTACCTTTTTTAAAACGAAATAAAATCCATTGACACTATTTCTCTTTCAAACATTAAATTTGCTTAGCTTCGCGGCGGCCCGCGTTGGCGCGCACACCACGCCACGCTACGCCGCGGCCCCCCGGCCCCCCTTCCCCGTTTCCCATCGTGCTGTAACGCAGGTAGATTTATTTTTTGTATACGTTGAAATAAAATTTTTATATATTTTAGACATCGAGGGCTTATATTCAATAATACCCTCTATCTGCACACTTTTCACTTGAGATTCTGATATAAAAATCCATCTAAGCTTTAACTGTCATCAGTGATATAAATTTTACCATATATAAGGACAGGTAAAAAGTCCCAGATGGTTTCTAAAATCACAAATTAGTTTTTGTGCAAATTGCAGATACAGGGTATTAATGAATTCAAGCCCTCGATATTTCACATTTTTATATTTGTAAGTTATTGGAAGCATGGATGCCAACTTGGCTCAAACCGTGCCATTTTTCCTTATTTTACTTCAAATAGCACTTAATTTTTCAATTTGGCACAAAGTGCCAAAATGGCACTTTTGTAAAAAAAATAACNTTCCTTATTTTACTTCAAATAGCACTTAATTTTTCAATTTGGCACAAAGTGCCA
>NW_016195313.1:0-3046 GCF_001687245.7 Rhagoletis zephyria | reverse complement strand
TCAATTTATGCGCAAAATGTCTAAAAAAATTCCTCACAAATTCCAACTTTTCACACTTCGCTGGGCTTCCATTTAAGTTCACCAGCTGTAACGACCAGTATTCGCAAACAACGCCGGCATCTGTTTTCTGTTCAACGCTTTCGAATCAATTCATTTGAGCTCATCGAATGAAACCCTTTAACCTAAGGCGATTTTCTAGCGCATCCAAAACATTGCAGGTTGCTAATGCCGACACCGTTGCGTGAGTGGTCAATTGAACGCCAACGCAGATGTGTATGTAGACCGTAAGGCCGTCCAAATCGGGGAAATAGACAGTGATGCGTGGTGTTGGATTTCGCACAAAAGTCACGTAGGCGTGCATCAATTAGACATTCATCCTGATATGCTTTTTTGTTCAAACCTCACACGATTTCGACTGCGGTAGTAGTGGTGCGGTGGATGGTTGCTAATTTTTGTTCTTTTTTTTTTGGTCCTTTAGCTTTTAAGCGCGATGCAAGTATTGAAAGCATTTGTATGGCTGGTGAATGTTGGTATTTCGAGGTGGGAGCTTTCTGTAAGATATTTTGGGGAGCTGTTGTTTTCCTCAGCGTACATATGCATATGTATGTATGTTAGTGGTATCCCACTAGAACATGAAGGAAAAGCCCCTATAATTAGAAATAAAAGGATGCTCCTTTGAACATGATTTTGAAACGTCTATATGTATGTATATAGGTTACTGTAATACTTTAATATGTATTTGTGTGGATACATAGATAGATATTTTATTCAGAAATGCACTGCGGCCAGGTGATCTTTCGCATCCTCTTACTCCTTACAGCCACTCAGAAGGTCCTAGCTTCCTTAGGAAGTCCATTATATTTGTTGATGACATCGAGGGCATGTGGCTCGTCTTCTCGTTACATAAAAAATTAAATTTAATAACTCTATAAAATTCAAAATTTTGGAATTTTCGTTGTTTTCTAAACCTGTGTAAATACTCAAACTTGCTGTGACTTTCAACTGTGTAAAATAATACAAATTCGAAAATACAACAAAAAACGTGCCGGCTCCAACGCCCTCTGGTATGTAGTCGTCTGTGTACCAAATTAGGTAGTGCAACTGGTATTATTTCTTGACGTTTGTGTCACTGCATCTTACCGCACCTTATTCCCTAGCTCTCTTTTGAAATTCCTTTTGAAGCTGAAATGAGCACACCGCCCACCCGACACTGGCTCTCGAGAAGCTGCTTCCGGTAATCCTCCAATCAGATGAGTTTGGTCTAAATGTTCGAACAGCCTTTTCCATAGGCTAGGCAGTTTAATACGGAAAGTTTGTGGGCAGTAAGTTTCTGCCTCGCCACTTGTTTGCATACTATTCTGCAGCTTTCCTATTTCGCTTTTCTTGTCTCTTTGTTGTGTGTAGTTATACTTGCGGTATAATCCCCCAGCACCCACTTCTTTTTGCTATATTTAATTGCCTTCGTACGTATCTGCCAGATACGGCTTTCGGGAAAACACGATTTTGACTGTCTATATATAAAAAAGCATTCATAATTGGACTATAAATATAAATTTCAAATGATGACCGACCCAGTGTAGAGAGTGAAGAAAATTTCTAAAACTCAGAATTTGAATATTATTATAAAAAACAAATACCTTCATTCATCGCAGAAATATCACTTTCTAAAAATATCAGTGCGTCAATTTTCCGCTCTATTTGATTTCAAGCGCAGAGAAGTAATTAAAATTTGGTGACCGTAATTAAAAAACTCCACGCAGTTAGAGTTGGATAGTAAAAACTTATTTAAGCAACACAGTTTTGTTGGAAATTTCAGTTTGATTTTACCTACGAACATACTCTGAAATTGACAGCTTAACAGAAGCTTTTAAAGGATAAATTCCAATTAATTAACGCATTTGTTTAAGGTGTACTAAGAATATAGATAAAATAACAAAGGCAAAGTAAAAGCAGCTCCGCTTAGCCAACGTTTATAAAAAACTTCAAAGTTAGTGTATGTAGGTATGTATTTTTTGATCATTATTTATGACTGAACCATGTCAAAAAAAAAATCACGAAAAAGCTTACTTCGAATATAAGTTTCCCCAAAAGTGGCCTGCAGATTTAGTATAAAGTAAATGTAAGACATATGCTTTATAAGTACAAAAATCAATTTAAAAACTTGCTTAATTTAAATTAGAAATTAATTAAATTAAAGTTATTTTAAACAATTTTTGAGATTTATAATAAAAAAGTGGGGCAATAATTAGCTTAGTTTAGAAAAAGATGAATTTTCTCAAATTATAGACTGTTGGAAGGGAAAAAACAACGTCCATATTTCATAAAAATTAAACAATGTCCATATTGCATAAATAATTAAAACATTTGCACACATCTTCAAATGGTAGTGCCTGAAATTTCTTGGATTGTAAGTATTTTTTTTTACAGAAATTTTTCGATACCGCAAACTTCCATATTTGCATAAGTAAACCAAAAATAACATTTATGTAAATGGATCTACGCGACACGCGTGTTGAATTTTCTAATCAGTTAATCAGATATTCCAAATAAACGATGCCAGTTCTACGTGTGTAAATAAAAATCTACAATATAGCCCTGCTGAAAATCTTACTAGCTCAGAACTAGCATAGAACTAGACCTTTTGCCGACAGTACTAGTTCTAGCTCAATAGCCCAGCAATGCTTTCAACTGTCCAGTTTTACAGGGCGTTGTCATTGACGGAGGCAATTGTCGCCCACTTTGCAATTAGTTTTTAACCGGTTCTGTTTTGGACAGTATTTTTTTATAAGAAAACATTTTTAAGATTCGGTTTTTGGATATTTTTTTCCGTTTTTTTTTCTTTTCTTTTATAGACTGCATGTTTGTTATATATTTTATTAAACAAAATTAATAAAAATTATTGTAAGCGGCGGGCAATAATTTAAATTGATTAAATCTGAAAACTCACAACGGCCTCCACCGCGATATTTGAACTCGCAACCAACGATGCTTGAGTCGGAAGTCTTCTCGCTGAGCTACTTTCCTATTGTACGAAAGTGAGAATTTG
>NW_016195312.1:0-3046 GCF_001687245.7 Rhagoletis zephyria | reverse complement strand
TGTTAAGTTGTTGGAAAATAATGAATATATAAATCCCGGGACTAGTCCCTGAATCCCGGGATTGAATGAACGATGTCCCGAAAATCCCGGGATGGCAAAAAACGAAAAAATTAACATCCCTAGTATTCATACATAAGTAACCCAGAAAGCAAACACAAATGTGTACAATTATGAAGAAATGCATGTGCATGTGTGTGTGTGTACACACCCTGAAGAAGATCTGACTAGCTCAGAACTAGACATTTTGCCGACAGTACTAGTTCTAGCTCAATACCCAAGCAATGCTTTCAACTGTCCAGTTTTACACGGCGATGTCATTGGCGGTGGCAATTGTCGCCCAGTGCATTACTTTGCAACTAGTTCTTATCCAGTTCCGTTTTGGACAGCTTTTTTATATGAAAACGTTTTCCGTTTTTTCTTTGCCCTTACAGATTTTGTTACATATTTGATAATAAAAAAAATTAATTTTAAGCTGCACGCCACAATTTGAATTCATTAAATTTAAAACCTCACACCTCCACCGCGATTTGAACCCGCGACCAACGTTGCTTGAGTCGGAGGTCCTCTCGCTGAGCTACTTTCGTATTGTACGAGTTGTGAGCATTTGCATATTTACACCGCAAGTTTCAACTGTCCCGCTCTGCATCCGTTCTGTACTGGTTCAGAGATAGTTCTGATATACGTACATATGTAGATCGGAACTAGCGCTTTGTCAGACTGTCTCTAAATTTTACTGCAGGGCATTTGCGTACACATGTACCACTAATTTTAAACATATGCACTTTTAAAGCATCCACCCATATATTTACTTTTGCAACTTTGCAATGCATGCCTGCATGTGTCAACTTTAACAGCTGAGAGATGTGTTGCACGAAAAAGTTTTGTTGTACACAGGTGCGTACGCACATACCAGCAATTATATGGGGCAGTAAAGAAAGGCATACCTTTTCATGCAACCACATATTAGTATATATGTACGTATGCATTTCTACATTTGTGCATATTACAAATGTACATACATACATATATGTATGTACGGGTATATGCATGCTAACATGTGTACCAACATACATACTCGGCATTGATGTCCTTAACGGCATTGACATCGAAATCGCATTTAAATACTTGCATTCGTACAAGTTTTGTGTCACTTGCAATTCATTCCCTTTCATTCTTACTCACATTCTCTCATTTTCCCATAAACATAATTGGAATTAATTTAATTTTGTTGTGCATTCACGTACATAAGTACTACGAATATTAACGCTATATGCGGGTCTACTACATTAGCGGTAACGGAATTGACAGTTGTGAAATTTACTCATACAATCAAGCGCCTGTGAATAAAGGCAGCATTTCCGTTGCTGTTACCTAGTATTTTTCACATTTCGTAATCAACATTAAATGACTAATATGTAATGTGTATCTTTGTATGTGAACTACCTGTTTGCTGACACATCATAAAAATACATATCCGTTTTTAATTTTTGTTCGACATATTTGGCATACATAATCATTTTCTATTTACCCTGTCGAACTAAAAATGCATTCGTGCACATGCACAAACACATATATATCTATGTAATAATTTCGCAATGGAGTGCCGGAGGCCAAACATTATCAACCACAATTCAGGCAGAATATACACACACGGCAAATAGTATTTATTGGCACAGAGAATTTTTCACAATATACGCAACAATTTTTGTTTTAATTTTTCCCTCTAATTTTGTCTAATGTGGTTCATTATACAACAAAAAATATAAAAATAAACTTTGCACAAAACTCAGGAAAACTCATTGAATTTTCATGCAATTTTTCTACTTTTTAACCAAGTAGAAGTTGCTAAAAAATAACGTTGATTTTTTATAATTTTTGTTGTTGTAGGTGTTTCGCATTTTTTTTTTCGGATGGATGGAAATTTTGCACTTTAATATACTAAATTTAATGCGCTACAAAACAGCATACTCAAAAAATCTCATTAAAAATTTAAAAGTTGATTGAATTTTCCAGAGTTTTGCAAAAAGTTTAGAAAATATATTTCTATTTTTTTTTTGTTGTAGTGTGAATCATATTTTTCTAAAAAATTTGCGGGGAAAAAAATTAATACAAAAATTCTTTTTTATGAAAATACGTATATTTGGAAAAATTCTCTGTGCCAACACTTTTTACCGTGAGTGTTTATATGTATATTTATATATATGCAATAACATACGCCTATCGCTGGATGCTAATTTAGACTTATTATACTATTCATAGCTTATCTATTCATCGCCGCCTTTTATGAGTGGCTTTATTACTGATTATCGTATTGATGTTGCAATAAAAGTGTACATAATTTTAAAATTTCAATATTATTACATATTTCCATAAGTATTTAACACAAGTTGGAAAGCGCATCAATACATACATGCGTATTTTTTTATGTACATATGTATGTAAGTATGCATATCAGTTGGCGAAGCATTTAAAAGATGATAAAATTAAAAAATTAGGAGAAGTTTTAATTTTTTTATTGTCGAATCAGGGTATCGTTAGCTTAAGGTTAGACTTAGGCCAAGAACAATCGACGGCTACAAATATCGAAGCCAACGTTGGGTGAAAGAATACATAACTCTTCTACTCCGTATTCGTCTTATTTGGCATTACAACCGTTCGTCGGTTTGAGCCCAGACCAAAACACTTCGCCAATTGCCCCTCTCCTTTGCGAATTCCTGCCAGTTCGTGGATGCCCTTGCTTTCGTTGTCCACCCATGGATTATTTTCACTGCAGCGTCGTTATCTAGTTATCATACACTTCGTATTTTATAAGTAGTTCTCTGCCTTCTCGGTGGACCAAATATCTCAATTAACGTTGCATACAAATTTAAAATCCCACTAAGCACGTATAATAAAGTGCAGGTTCCAAGTTGCTAAAATATCGCATTGACTTTTGGCAATTATTTTGCTGACAGTATCTTTCGTACATACATATGTATGTCCATACTACTTTGTTTCAAAAAAAAAAAAAATAGATAATTTAAAACGAGCACTTTATTATGCTAAA
>NW_016195311.1:0-3046 GCF_001687245.7 Rhagoletis zephyria | reverse complement strand
CTCGTGGAATCGTAAATTGCGCAATGCAACTGAAAAATACAGCGATTAATGTTAAATACAATACAAGCTAGTAAAGAGCATTGAATTGTGAAAAGTGTCGAATCCTGCCGTGCATCCTTCCGCAATATTTTTGAAAGGATAATGAAAAATTAATTATAAAGTGGTGTTTTCGTACATACATATGTATACGATTTGGTTACTCATACGCACTGTCGCGCTGTTGCCGTTAGAGAAGCTGTGATATTTCAAATAAGTTTTTGTAGATTTTTTCGAAAACCGAAATAAGTACAAAGAGCAGCCAGCAAAAAATAATAGCTTAGAATGCAGTTTTGAATTTGTGGCATTAATAAACGAAAATAGAAATAGAAATAAGTGAAAAAAGCATTAAATACACTGCCAAAGGCAAAAAATGTAACTTCCAACTTGAAAAAAATAAATAAATAAAAATTTAAATATTTTAAACTTACTCCTTATTAATTGAAATTCAATCCAAAGTAAATTGGAAAAAAATATTTTTGTTGCGTTTAAAAAAAAAAAAACTTTGTCTCGCGCCCACTAAATGTTTAGCCGCAGTAATTCACATCCTGGCAATGGATCCGCCGCTGACGCATACACACATGCATTTGCCAATGCTACGCCAGTTAAATCTCCAGCGGCCGATACGAAAACTCCAGAGCGCGATGCTAATCGTGGCCATTGGGGCTCGAAAACGGAATTTATGTTATCCTGCATAGGCTATGCTGTAGGCATTGGCAATGTGTGGCGTTTTCCATATTTGTGCTATCGCAGTGGAGGAGGTGAGTGTGTGCGGGGATAAATGGAAATAAAAAATAAAAATAAAAATAAAAATAATAATAATGATAAAATAACATAAAATTTAGTGTTTTATTTAAATTCGGCCTCGAGGCCATCAAAGTGTAACAAAATAAATTAAAGTAAATCAATATAAAAAAAACGAAAAAATAAAAAAACTAAAAACTAAAAGTGTCCAAAAGGAGGTTTTATTTAGAAGTTCAAAAGAGTGCACGAATGTTTAGTGACGAGCAAAAGAGAATTTTACGCAATGTGTGCAAAGCTTTTTATTTTAGTTTTTTCGCAAATTTCTTATAAAAAATATAGTTCATACTACAACAAAAAACATTAAAATAAATTTTCCAAACTTTGTGCAAAACTCAGGAAAATTTTATAAATTTGGCAAAAAATGTGCAACTTTCTAATAAGAGCTAGGTACTCAGTATTATAGCCCATTCAATTTCAGTATAAAAAAGTGCCAGTTTGGAGTTGCTAAAAATTGCATTTATTTTTTTTTGGCAGACGGTGTTATCTACTTTTTCATTCCATATAAAAAAAATAAAAATTGTTGAACATACATACATACTTTGTATAGAAGGAAGTCCGTGGAAAAAAGTGCTAAAAATCAATTCAAAAAACCAATAGTCGACTAGTGATAATAAAATCGGGTGCTTCGTGGTAAAAAAATGGTATATGTAGTAACTTAATGGTAATGGTAATGGTGATGGTAATGGTGATGGTAATGGTAAAGGTAATAGGTAATAGTAATTGTAATGGGCGATAATGGTAATGGTATCTGCCTTCGTATTCGTGTTCGTCAAAGTCTTCGCCTCCGCATTCGTCTTCGGGTTCGCCTGCGTCTTCGTGTTCGGCTTTGTATTATTTTCTGCATTGGTATTCGTCGTCGGGTTCTTTCTCGTGTTCGTATTTGTCTTCGCGTTCGTTTTCCTATTCTTTCGTCGTATTCTTTTTCGTGTTCACCGTCGCCTTCGTCTTTGTCCTCTTCTTTCGGTTCGTCTTCGTATTCATCTTAGAGTTTATCTTCGGCTGTTCGTCTTCGCCTCAGCATTTCTCTTCGTGCTTAAACCTCTACATTTATTTTTTTACTATAAAAAAAAAACTTAAATTCAGAAAATGAAATTTATTTATATTTACAAAATCTAATTTACCAGAGCATTTTAAAGTAAGAAAATCAGTTTAAGTTCAACAATTTTATTGAGCTTGAGGCCGTTTTTTAATGAAAACTATTGTGGAATAATTAACAATAATTTATAAATGGTAGAAGTGATAGCTATTTATTTCGGATATCACCACATCTCCTCATCAGACTTCTTCAGCGGGGTTCGAACCGACGACCCCAGCTGACTCAGCCAGTCACTGTGCTAAGTTCGCCTTATAAACTGTTGTTGGCCAACTACAATCAAGCGCAGCTATTCCGCTGCAATTCACACTTGATCATGTGGTTGTTGTGAAATTATTGACCGTATCCGCGTCCGCATAATTGCGCAATGATTCATAAATTTCGTTATTTTTCGGAAAATTGATATATTTATCATATAATTATAACACACTGGCGAAAAATGCATATCAGTTCTTCGAATTCATGAATTTTCAAAATTTTCTAAATACTTAATATTAAGGTTTTAATTGGATGTTTTTTGTATATTCGTATTTGTACTATTTTACATAAATAGTTGAAAGTCACAGCAAGTTTTGAATATTTTCGCAGGTTTAGAAAATAACAAAAATCCAAAATTTTGAATTTTATGAAATTATTAAATTTCTTGGGATTTCTTCTTTTTAGGATAATTTACAAAATTTCAAAACTATCGAAATCTGGGAGATTCAAGAAATTTCGGTAAAATGAGAATATTTTGAAATGTGCAAAATTATTGAGATTCTAGACATTTTTATATTATCCAAAATTTTGAGAATTTTATTCCTTCTGAAATCTATCGTAAAATGTAAAAATGTGAAACATCACAAATTTTCGAAAAATTCTAATGTTCATTGTACTTGTGTATAAAACCTAGAAAATTCTTAGAATTCTAAAATATATTAAAATTTTTGAAAAATTCCAAAAAATTTCCACTTTTCTGAACATTTATTTTGTGCGCTTTGTCTACTTCAGTACATACTATTTCAGTATGTTATTCGCGATATATGTTGAAAAAATATTTCCCAAGAATTGCTGCTGGGTCCGCCCCTGATCTTCTGAATTAGAGATCATCCAAATTATTTAGACAACAATAAC
>NW_016195310.1:0-3046 GCF_001687245.7 Rhagoletis zephyria | reverse complement strand
CAGAATAATAATAATAATCATAATCTTCATAATATTATCCAACGTTTTTAAAATTGCTCTCGCTGATTTTTCGAAAAATTTTGATAAAAATACGAAGCAGCTCATCTAATTTAGCAAAAACATGTCTGGAAAATGTGGGTATTGCTAGGGAGATGTGTATTTTACTAAGGTACATTCTTAGATATTTGAAAGTCGGAAAAACTCAACGCTAAAGCAGGCACATTCTCTTTACTAGCAATATATGTAGTACGTAGTAGGCTATGGCGACCCCAAGTGAAATTCTTTATGATTAAAATTTAACAATTTTATAATGTTAGAGAATGGTGACAACAATTTTAAGTTTTCATTAAGCATTTGTTAAACAGTTTTAATGGGATATATTTATGTTTTCGTTAGGTATGGTTTTTATTATTTTTTCATTTGTATCAGTAGTGTTTTATTACTTTTTTTTCATTGCGAAAGTTGTATACCAACTCCTCGTTGATATTATAATCACTTCGTTTGATAGGATTTTGTAAATTCTTTCTTCATTTAAACTGTCCGGCTTTTGGATAAGTGGAAACATAAAAAAAAAAAATATTTAGTAAAGCTTTCCCTAAAGCTAAGTGTACACGGTAGAGAAAAAACGCGAGATTTATACAAAAATCTCGCTAGATACGTGTAAACACTCAATAGAGCTCTACGAGAGACTCACCTACAAAGTCTATGTGAGAGTTATTTAGCGAGACTTTTTCGTCATGTACACAGTCCAACGGAGCTAGATCGAAAACTCTACGACAACTCTACTCTCTATTTAGCAAGCTAAATAGACTTTTTGCTCTACGGAGACGTATAGTAAAGTCTTGACAATGAACTTCATTACAGATTGTTAAATTTTACAATGGCTACGACATTAAATCGTATATTCAAAACAAGCACACCATTTTAAGTACATTTAGAACGTAGCCAAATAATGGGAATCAAATGAGAATCATCCTCTTATTTTCATTGGTTTTTCCAATAGCCTCCGTCCTTTGCAAAGGGGCATAATTATTGTTTAAAACATTTGAGCAGGTGGTCTGGCACTCTGGCAACAGTCGTTCACTCTACAAAAAAAATTGTGTAGATTTCCTAGGTNAAAATACGAAGCAGCTCATCTAATTTAGCAAAAACATGTCTGGAAAATGTGGGTATTGCTAGGGAGATGTGTATTTTACTAAGGTACATTCTTAGATATTTGAAAGTCGGAAAAACTCAACGCTAAAGCAGGCACATTCTCTTTACTAGCAATATATGTAGTACGTAGTAGGCTATGGCGACCCCAAGTGAAATTCTTTATGATTAAAATTTAACAATTTTATAATGTTAGAGAATGGTGACAACAATTTTAAGTTTTCATTAAGCATTTGTTAAACAGTTTTAATGGGATATATTTATGTTTTCGTTAGGTATGGTTTTTATTATTTTTTCATTTGTATCAGTAGTGTTTTATTACTTTTTTTTCATTGCGAAAGTTGTATACCAACTCCTCGTTGATATTATAATCACTTCGTTTGATAGGATTTTGTAAATTCTTTCTTCATTTAAACTGTCCGGCTTTTGGATAAGTGGAAACATAAAAAAAAAAAATATTTAGTAAAGCTTTCCCTAAAGCTAAGTGTACACGGTAGAGAAAAAACGCGAGATTTAGACAAAAATCTCGCTAGATACGTGTAAACACTCAATAGAGCTCTACGAGAGACTCACCTACAAAGTCTATGTGAGAGTTATTTAGCGAGACTTTTTCGTCATGTACACAGTCCAACGGAGCTAGATCGAAAACTCTACGACAACTCTACTCTCTATTTAGCAAGCTAAATAGACTTTTTGCTCTACGGAGACGTATAGTAAAGTCTTGACAATGAACTTCATTACAGATTGTTAAATTTTACAATGGCTACGACATTAAATCGTATATTCAAAACAAGCACACCATTTTAAGTACATTTAGAACGTAGCCAAATAATGGGAATCAAATGAGAATCATCCTCTTATTTTCATTGGTTTTTCCAATAGCCTCCGTCCTTTGCAAAGGGGCATAATTATTGTTTAAAACATTTGAGCAGGTGGTCTGGCACTCTGGCAACAGTCGTTCACTCTACAAAAAAAATTGTGTAGATTTCCTAGGTAAAAGGTAGGTTACTGATTTCCTACCTAATTATTTGCGATATTGCATGCTCGATTATTCAACGAAAAGTTTTTTTTAAATTTCGGACTTTTTAGAGTGCAATATAGCANCTCTATTTAGCAAGCTAAATAGACTTTTTGCTCTACGGAGACGTATAGTAAAGTCTTGACAATGAACTTCATTACAGATTGTTAAATTTTACAATGGCTACGACATTAAATCGTATATTCAAAACAAGCACACCATTTTAAGTACATTTAGAACGTAGCCAAATAATGGGAATCAAATGAGAATCATCCTCTTATTTTCATTGGTTTTTCCAATAGCCTCCGTCCTTTGCAAAGGGGCATAATTATTGTTTAAAACATTTGAGCAGGTGGTCTGGCACTCTGGCAACAGTCGTTCACTCTACAAAAAAAATTGTGTAGATTTCCTAGGTAAAAGGTAGGTTACTGATTTCCTACCTAATTATTTGCGATATTGCATGCTCGATTATTCAACGAAAAGTTTTTTTTAAATTTCGGACTTTTTAGAGTGCAATATAGCAGTTGTGGTGTGCGTAAATTTACTACGAAAGTGTGTACAAGCTACAAAATACATATCTGCTATTTAATTTCACCCGTATAATTGTGTAAAGCTGCTAGCAAAAACAGTTTTTTCACACACAAAATGTGTAAACGAGAAAAATACATATTCGCCGTTTAAATTTACCAAAAAACTTTAAAAATAAACAAAAATATACTCGATATATAGTCGCATTTTTCAACAGGTTTTTTTGAGTGTTGCTACAGTTATCTGCTGTTTTATCAGAGTGCCAGGTCACTTGCTCAACTTGGTGAATACCGACATAAATTTATATAGTAGTTTGGCTGGAACTGCTCGGAGAAACTGTTTGATGTG
>NW_016195308.1:0-3047 GCF_001687245.7 Rhagoletis zephyria | reverse complement strand
CCAAATATACTGATACACTAGAATAGAGTGACAGCATGGGTAAATTACGATTGCGCTTATATTATCGATATTTATGTGTTTTAATCTATTTAAAAAATCATTTACAGTCTTATAGGAAATTCCCTTATTTTACGCCTTTACTTTTTATAAGTTACAAAATATGTCCCAGCTGTGTGGAGCCGATGGTATAAACATATATTCAGGCTTATAAGCCTGTAATTATACATTTAATTTGAAATAGTATGCAAACACGGATTAAAAAGAGTAAATAATTAGTGCCTTTTCTAGTACTTTAAAATGCGTGACCGAAATAAACCTATCAACACAGTAAGGTTAAGTTACTGACAACACCTTGTTATTATTAGGCAGTCTGCACACGGGTCGTATAGCTTTAGATGCGTATTATATGCTACATACGAAAGTTTGTACGCTTTGATGCCGCACACGTGCATTTAAATGGAGGGCTGTATACGAGTCGTCAGCTTCACGAATTCGTCAAAGTAAGCTAGCTCAAATCGCTTGGCGTACAGCAGTGTTGGTAGCTAGGCGTACGTACGCTTAGAAAAGAGAAAGAAGAAGAAGTTTGTTTACAATTTTGGGTGTGCGTGCATGCATTTATAAACAAAACCGATAAAACAATAAAATTCGTGCAAGTAATAGAAAAATAACTGAAAATTAATTAAAGAAATAATAATTTTTCATCATTTGCTTCGTGGGCAGATCTTGAGGCGTAGAGGAATCGTTCTGCATAAAAAATTTTATACGCGTCTAAAGCTATACGAACCGTTTATCCGCCTTCTTTCATTAACGCGACTTGGTTAACTTATATGGCGAGTTACCATGGTGGAACTGATAAATTTAAGGCTGGTTTTCATTGGGTCAGAATCACTGACGTCAAAAATTGCCTTCATCTGACAGCTGTTCATTTGATGTCAAATGCGTTTTCATTACATTTAAAAAAACTGACCAAATTTCGATACCGGAGTGCACGTCAAAGACTGTCCTCAACTTTCAGTGTCAGATGATTGACATTCCGTTTTCATTACTGATGTCAAATGTGATGTTAATTTTTTACAAAAAGTGAAGAATACCGACCTTTTAGCTATAGACAAACCAAGGGTGTAATTTGGTTAAGCTCTTCATGCTGATTTTAACCTTACCAGAGTTGTTTGGCGAGGGTGGGAAATTAAGGGGATGAGGTTAAGTAAAATTTTTCGATATTTTGAAATATCAATATTTTATGAACTACATAAAATAAAGATGATTAGTTTATCATTCAGTTTATGTGTATCATTTTCCTGATTTTTTATAATTTCAAGCAGAAATTAAAAAAAAACAAAAAAATATAATTATTTTTTAATAAATTACCTTTTTTGAAGAAAATTGCAAAATTAATGCTACAGAAATTTATATTATTTAGAAAGTACAAGTACCTTATATAGAAAGGTTTGTTAAAGTGCAAAATTTAACGAAAGTAGTGGTAAAAATCTAAATTGTATATATATACATACATTTTTTTTAATAGCGTTTACCAAAAATTTGTTTTAAAAATGGTTATAGTAAATACGTCGTAAAAAAAAAAACGATTAAACTTATATTTGAATTGGCATCAATACTTTTCTAATCGGTCAGGTAGTTTCCGAGATATTAAACATTAAAATCAGGAAAGTGAAGTTTAACATATTATATTTTCTTGGGGTTTTGCTTGCCCCAGATAATTTGGGTGTGGGTGAAATCAGCGTGAGGGGTTCTATCGATCTGGGCATGAATCACGTAACTTTGAAACGGTAGTCGTTCAAACGATACTGACAAAACGATGTTGTCAAAACACTGATTTATGCATTTGTGTTGCTGTTACATGTTACTGTTACTTTTACGAGAAGCAAAACTGGAATCGAGTTGACGATATCGCACAAACGATCTAACAATTTTTGATTTTTATAAAGCAAGACAATCTCGACACGATTTCGTTCAGACGATTGTCGTCATACCTGATTCATGCCCAGGGCATTTTGGTTTTTTTTTGTAGCTGAACGGTCCGTATTGTAGCTAGAATCAGCTGTTCGCATGGCAAACGAAATCAAAATTGCCAACATGTTAGCAAATACATTTTAGTTGTCAAATGCTGCCACATCAGCGGCGAGGGCCGTTTTCATTTGGATGTTATTTTATAGGACCGTGCGTGGTGATATCTGACAACAAACGCAAATGTCACCAGATGACAACCTGTTTTCATTATTTTGACAACATTTGCCGTTAAATATGACCCAATTAGTCTGTTCCAATATCAGTCCGGTTTACAGGATTTAGTCAGAACTTACAGGAAGTCGTTCCTATTGACATAAAACCTGTAAGTGGGAACACATTTGAGAGAGTAACTGAGCAACTGTTCCTAGTCAGAAGTTACAGGATTTAGTCCGGAGTTTTTTTTCCTGTAAGTTCATGAAAAGTGTCAAACGATCAGCTGATTTACATGTGCAAACAAAAACAGAAAGCGGTGAAAGCAAAGAACCTTATATTTGTTAAAAAATGGAAGTAAACAACGAAATATTTGAATATGTATAGATTTTAATCAAGAATGATAGAATAAAGAGATTGCGCTTTGCGCAGGTCCGTTACTCTTGTTTACAAATCAGCTGTTCGAGTGTTGACGTCATAATATAAAATTTTTGGTGGGAAGCGTATTGGTTTGCGAGGGAAACGTATTGGTTTGCGAGGAAAACGTATTGATTTGTGATATTTTTGTTAAAGTTATAAAATAAAAACGTTGTAAAATGAAGTGCGCAGTTGCGAAATGTGGAAAAACGGCGGCAGAGTGCAGTTTGTTTACTTTTCCTTCAGATCCAGAACTTAGGAAAAAGTGGATCCAGTTCTGCCGGCAAAGCAAGGATTTCCAATTTAAAACTTGCTATGCATCACTTTGCAAGTGAAGATTTTGAAAATAGTCTGCAGTTCGAAATGGGTAGGATGTTTATTTATTTCGTTTATTGTGTTTATATTAATGAAAGTGTTTAAAACATTTCTAAGGTTATGCAAAAAGAAGATTG
>NW_016195305.1:0-3047 GCF_001687245.7 Rhagoletis zephyria | reverse complement strand
CTCAGAAAGGGAAAAAGCTTCGGTACGACTACTGTGGTTTATTTGAATACCGTAAAGAATAGTTTTTGGCGTGCGCAATAATTTGGGCCTATAAAACCATCATCCTAAGTAGCCCAGTATCAATATTTTTATGTACAAACATCTTGGCTCTCGGAATGGGTAAAATTTGCCGTAAGCCAGCAGAAAATCTGTAATTTGTGTGTATACAAATGAACATCTTAGTATAGCACTCTTTCAGGACCATAAGAGGACTAGTTTACGCCTAGTTTAGGACCCCTTGGAGACTAATTCGGTATTCTTTCCGGACCATTTCGGAAAAAGTTCTGGACAATTTTATATTAGGTCATGACTACTTCAGAACTATTTCGGGACTAGTTCGGCTTCATTTCGGGACTTGTTCGGACACATTTCGGCATAGTTCACGACTATTTCAGGACTAGTTTACGACTATATCAGGAACATTTTGGACCTAGTTTGGGATCAGTTTAAGACTAGTGAGAGATAATTTCGAGACCGTTTCAAGACTTGTTCGAAATGATTTCGGAACAATTTCACAACTTTTTCAGCACCACTTCGAGGCAATTTTGGGACTAATGCGGGAATAGTTCACTACTACTTCAGGACTAGTTTAGGACTATATCAGGAAAATTTTTGGTCTAGTTTGGGATCATTTTAAATCTAGTAAGAGATCATTTCAGGGGCATTTCAAGACTTAATCTAAAGATATTTACATATCGAATTCCATAAGTACCTGGGACTCATGCCTTTTTTTTTAATACTATAGGGAACTATTTCCAGCAGGGTAAAGGTAACTACATGCATTTGCATGTTTGTGCACATACCCAAATGAGCGGGTACATTTTTTTCGCTTAAGCTGAATAGTTGCCATGACAAAGTAACATCGAAAAAAATCGGCTTGCCTTTGAGCAACAATTTAACTCCAGTTGTTGAGTAAAAACAGCAAAAAACGAGCGCTGAAACAATTTTCGAAAATTAGGTGCACTAAACTAGCCACTATTAAGCTTTAATGTGTTTTTAAATGCGCATTAAAGAGGGCAGCAGACAAAAAGTTATCGCAAAGCAATCAGTAAAAAGTGAAAAACAAAACAAAATCAATGCAGCCAAATGCCAATGAGTACAATGGCGGGCACTGTGCACAAAAAAAAAAATTGCGCAAAAAACCGAAAAAAAAACAAAAACCTCAAATAGTGCAACGGAATTGAGTAAATGGCCGCACTGCACTTTGCTCCAATTTCCAGCGCCTCCAATACGATTAGCATTTCGAAGTTGTTGCATTTTTTCACAGCCGTTTGATAAAATTAGAATAGACAGACAGACAACAGCGTTGTAAGCAAACGAGCAGCAGCAGTGCGAATATTGGCAAAAAATTTAAATGCAAATTTTTTCTAAATACACAAACGAATGCATGCAGATGTATGTATGTATGTATGTATGTAAATAGAAGCAAGCAACAACTAAGTATGCCAGTGCATTATTCACACAGTCTGCAACTTGTTCTCTCGCACCGGCAATCACTGTAGCTGTAGCTGTATAAATGTTTGCAACAACTTGGGGCAGCAACAAATGATGTCACTGTCCGCCTGTGTTTATTTAAAATTTCATGCATTTATTGCTAATAATTTGTAATTTTTTTTTTTTTTTGCAATGGTTTATTAAAGTAAATTTCTCAACAATTTAATTTCTTCATTATTTAAATAACTATTCGCGTTGCTGTCAAAAAAAAAAACAAAGTTGCTTAATCAAAATTAACCTGACGGTGGAAAAATGGCAAAAAATATAAAAACTACCCACGACAGTGAACCGTTAAACGATTTAATTGCGCAAATTTTTAATTGTGTACGCGCGAACGTGTTGTTGCCACATATTTCCACACATTTTTTATTTTTTTTATTTTTTTTTACTCGCTGCGCGCATGAATTAATTTTTATATTTTCATTTATTTTTTTTTTTGTTTTTGTTTTTGCAATTCCCGCTTGTAGCTATGCTGCTAATGAAGCACTAAAAGCCAACAACTGCATTAAAAATATTTGCTGGAGTGGCAGCTTTGCGGCGGCAGGCAGCATTGTCTTGATTGAATTGAATTAACTTAACTGTCAAGTTATTAGTGGAAATACTCGAGACATTAGTGGCGGTTAGCGCGAGATTGCTGTGTGTTTGGAGTTTTTGTACACATTTGTAAATGTTTTTTTGTTGAATGAAAAAGGCAATACCAATTACACATTTCATGCCACAATTATGGGCAATAATCAAAAGCTGCTTCAATAAATTCATTTGACACTTTCGATTGCAAAAACAACAATGGCTTTTATGGATTTGGAAAATTAAGTTGTAAAACTAAAGTTAACTTGTAAAATCGGTATTTTTTTTAATTTTTGATTTATGAGTTGTTCACTTACGGAAGTCGGAAACAAAAATGGAAGTGCTAGTAAAATTTGCTGAATATTTTACTGTTATTGTTTTTTATGTGTATATGTATATTCCATTATCTAACTTCCCTATTGGCTCAATGTAGAGTGCTCCTTAAGAAATGCTTTCAGGCAGTGCCTTTTTTTATAATCTGTAAAAGAAAATCTTTCTAAATCCTTTTTGGAATATTTTTTCGGTTGGTGCTGCTAATTTGGGATTGAAATGGATTCTTCCCGTGGCTGGGTTCGTAGCACGAGAATGATGAAAGCTCGATTAGTACAAAGCAAGTATTGCGCCTAGATTTATTTATTGCAACTTTTTATCAGAGCGCTTTTTAAGTATATAACCCATTTACCAAAATAATAACTGCATCTTGTTTTTCTGCATTTTACAAGTCATATATTTTGTATAAAATACGCACATGGTACATACATACATTCGTATCTGTCCAAATGAGTCACTCAATTAATTGAATACTTCATCTTCATTTGTAGTGTATTTAATAAATATGCGATTGTGTGAACAAATTATTTAAATCAGAAAATATACATAAATGCATATATATGTATGGCTGCATATATACAAACATTCCCATTTTTAATCGCACAAATTTTAACGCC
>NW_016195303.1:0-3047 GCF_001687245.7 Rhagoletis zephyria | reverse complement strand
AACAACACTTGCTTTCAACACCCGTTTCTTGTTGTTTTATGTTCATTTCGTTCTTTTTGTTTTCGTTATTTTGCGCAATGTGCAATGTGCGATGTGCAGCGGCAAAATTTTTCTGTCATGTTAGCGAATAATTTTTATTTATTGCCTCGAGTTCGCCCCGCCACTATTTGTTTTGGCTACTTTGCGTAACAGGCGTTGACTACCTACAAATTTACAATGCAACGTTTGCAACATATCGATTTATGTATGCACCAGTAATTCGTACAACATACTACATTGTACTCGTTGTTACCACCGATAAGTCCTTGATTTTAATTACATTACACCGTATTGGTTCTCGGATACTTAAGGTGCGAAATGCGCACCGCCGCATAAGTTGGTAATGCAGTACGTATATGTGTACATATAAATACATGTATTATATATTCAGGTACATAAGTATAAACGAACAGGTATGAATATATTAGGGTTGGTCAATTTGTATGCGAGATTTTTTCGACTATGAGCGAATAGCATAGGAGAAATCGATGTATATTTCTAAGCAAGTTTGCCGAAGAAACCATGGGTCTAAATTTTTTATAAGGGGGTTTTTGGTACGAGGAAACCATTTATGCACTTTTTCTTAAAACTTCTACCAAAAGTGGAAATTTTCACATTTTCTTCGAAACCTACATATTTTGTCGCAATTTGACAAACTCGAAATTTATTTTAAACCCATGGCTTCTGCTGAAAATTTGCTTAGAACTACCCGTAGAATCCTCCTATGCTATACGCACATGGTCAAAAAAAAACAAAAACGGATCCGCCCTAATATATATGTATACAGCTACTTTGCAAGTACCAATGTTTAATTACATTCCATTTACTTGGCCAAGGCAGCACACGCGGTTACCCATCGTCGAATTGTTATGTTTTGCAATGCCGGGGTTCTAGCCAGGCAGCCTGTAGATATGTATGTACAAATCCGTATGTACACCACATTTATTGCCTTTGCCTTGCTGATCGCCTATCTTGCAGCCGGTTTTCATATTCGAGTTGCCGGTTGGTGGGTCGGTCGCTAATTTGGCCTTTGCAACCGATTTTCGTGCGAGCTATCTACCTTCATATAAAGATATGCATCCGTATGCTCTTCTGCCTGGTTTACATGTGCAACATACAATGCATAGCAACAGCAGTCGTCGTCGTCATTCTCGTCGTCGACAATACTTTGCTGCAACACGCATTTTACAATGGCGCTTTTAACCTTACCCATACACGTAAAAATAGATACATACGTGTACATTAGACTGCACCACTCCCCATACAAAAAAAAATTGGTACTGTTTTTCCACGCGAATCGTAGAAGGTATTATATTTTAAGGCTTGCACCAAAGTATTTCGGAAAAATCTTGAGATTTACGTGAGCTGGACCGATTTGAAAATACCTACAAAAAGTGAATTTTCTGTGAATAAAAACATTTTTTTTTTAGAATTTTTTGAAAAAAACACCTCAGATGACAAAACAGTTTAAGCTTAGAAATTTGTATAGAAATATTAACAAAAAAATATCAACATAATAATGAGATTTTCGATGCTGTTTTTGAACTTTTCAAAGACTGGTTTATTATTTTATTATGATTACGTTAAAAAAATTTTGAATATTTTTATATAGACTTTTTAAGCTTAACCAAACCTATCATCTGAGGGGATTTTTTCAAAAACTTCTTTTAGAAACGATTTTTATTCATAAAAAACTCCATTTTTAGAGGTATTTTCAAATCGGTCCAGCTCTCGTAAATCTTAATATTTTTCCGAAATACTTTGGTGGAAGTCTTGAAATATAATAAATATTGTAATCCTTTTTTTGGTGATGCAGTCTAATGTAAATGTACAATGTTGTTAAAATAATTGTTTTTGTTGTTGATTTAGTTTTAACTGCCCGTCGCCTGGCATGGCCCCACAAATCAGTGTATGCTTTGGAATTGACCTCGTCGCCTGAATTTCACTTAACAAGCGCTAAGCGCACAAATACACTTGCAACATTTGTTATTTCCTTGGTGCTGATTTCGCTTCCTTCACTATTCTGATTCTTCTGCCGTCCAACTTACAGTCAGTTGGTTTGTAAGCTTGTGCTTATCTATAAATTTAAATGTGCCCTACTGAAGACCTACACGACTGGGTTTTATTGTAACTTTTATCGCTTTTTGTATTTTCTCTTTTTAGTTTTATTTTTTTATGTTTTTTTTTTCTATATAACTTTTGTTCATTTGAGTTGAGTGGTGATGTTTGCGTCGACCTACTCATAAAAATATCTAGAATACTGCAATGTTGAAATGAAAAGTAAGTTTAAGGCGCATACAATATTTTAACTCAAACTTGCTGGAAAGAACAAAACCAATAGCCTTATCATAGCTGGCCAGCAAAGCAAAGAATTTTTGACGGGCGTAGCGTAAAAAAGATTGCTTGAATTCTAGGAAGATTCTTTATCTACTTCTGGTTGGCATAGTACATACCCAGCTTTGAACAAACATTTGACGCTCGTTCATGCTGAAAACCCTTTGCTTTCTGATCTAAAGGATACATACCAGTACAATGGGCACTTTTTCTGTATTCCCTGTATTCTGAAGCAAATTGTTGGGAGTTAAAGAGTTCATCAGCAGGACGCTGCAGAAGGGCAAAAAGGGTTATGATACTCATCAAGATAGGAAGTGCAAATGGGGTTGCCCTGTAGGACGATCACACTCGATTGTTTGTGCCACCGGCAGTGACCAGTCGGGAATCCGACAAACTATCTGTCTGTGGACTCATCTGCCTAATGAAAGCAGACGTTCTGATATCGAAGTTAACGTAGATTTCGCCAACCGCCAACCTGTCAATACCTACCAGCCCTCTTTTGAACAAAATATTCAGATAGTTTTTGACGGTAGCCTTAATGGCCGAAGGTGAAAGTACTGTAGCTGTTTGCGGATCAAACTATACCTAGCCTGAGCCCTCTCTAGCCAAATGGTGAGATGTATGCATCATTACCAGATACTCTCTAGTAACCGCAGTAAAAACAGTTCGTAACA
>NW_016195302.1:0-3047 GCF_001687245.7 Rhagoletis zephyria | reverse complement strand
GCTGGAAGCTCCTTTGGTTGCTTTGTGCAAAAATTTTGTAGCTGCTGCTCCAATGTACGGCTGCTTCAGATTGGCTCAAATTGGNGGCCTGATGTGCTTGTCTATAAAAAAGCAATGGACTGCTCTAGTTACCACATCCACACCCACACAAGTACTCAAGCACACCTTTGCAAACTCAAATGCATACAAATGTGTATCAAATCTTATATTTTAGTTTTGTTGCCACCATCAGTGACAGGCAAATGACAGTGCAACATATTGCCAAGGTCTATTGGGGTGCTCTCCCATCTATTCCCATAATTTATTGCACATAAGAACCTTAAAAATATGAACGTAAACATATGCATACGATTTACACATATGTGTGTGCATACATACATACATACACTGAGCCAAAAGTAGAATGGTTTTTTCAATCAAGTTATTGTTGGGTTTTTTCACGGTAAGTATACCGATTGTAAGAAATGTGATTCAAGCAAATTCGTTTGTCTGCCTGTGGCTGAACTTGTAGAGGTGCCTGCTGTTATTTGTTGTCACCCAGCAGGTTCGAGTACACATAATTTTTATTTTTTTTCCAATTTTTGCTTTTTATTAATTATGAAAAAGCATCTGGAAAGTGCAAAACCAAATCAAGTGAAGAAGAAAATTGATTCAAGTTGAACATTTGAAGACACATTTATAAAGCGACTGTAGCTGAGTGTGCAGAGATGCTTGCTATTATTTGCCAACTTTCAGAAGTTCAAGTTCGGGTTCAAACACTGTCAGAGGCAATGTGCTAAAACGATAATGAAAACTTTTGTTTTGTATCTTTCGAATTATGAAAAAGCATTTGTGAAGTTCAGAACATAAGCGTATTCAAAAGAAAAAATCAACAACCAAAAGCTTGGTTAAGGCAAACAAAAATGTTGTTAATGTTACCAAATCATTGTTGAAAATATCAAACAAAGCATTGTAACCAAAAATCACGTTGATTTCTTTTCAAGTTTGAATTTGGTAATATTAACCGATGTTTGGTTGATTTTTTTCTCAGTGTATGTATGCCTTCACACCAGTATTGCCACGCTGATTTTGTATTAAAAAATTTACCAAAGTATAAAAAAGACAATCAAATTTATTTAATGTAAACGTAACTGGCCAAACCCGATTTTTGGAAAAACTGTTTTCGACTAGGCTATAGGATAAACCGGCATAGCCTGGGCCATGCTTGGTTGGCCTAAGCCCGGTAGGAGAAACCAGATAAGTGTAGGCGGAAACAAGTAGGACGCAACAATACTGTGGGCTGCTTAGCCGAAGTTGGACTGATGAGTGTTCTTTTTTGAAGCATACAAGGATCTACTAGTTAAGCTCATGCCTAACTGTGTTCCTGGGCAAAAAACTAGTTTGTCTGAAAATCGAGTTTGACAGGTTATATATACATAGATATACGCTAATAAATATCCAAATGGGAAGGTTGGCTGTGGAGTTTTAACTGAAGTGTCCCCGAAGTGGTCGGTTCTTCGTTGCTTTCAAGAATTGGGTCTGTCTTATTTTGTATTTGGACTCGAAAGACTGTATTTACAAGAATAAAGCTTAAACGATGAAGCCATTGAAAATCAACATTTGTCAAGTTATAGCCGAGGTACCGCCCAATAAGTATCAAAAAGTGGTCGAAAATACCAGCTGTGAAAAAATTTTCAAAACTATTCTAAGCTTAGCACCTTAGCAAGCTTTTACTTCTAAGCATTAATAAAAAAAAAGTTTTTAAGGCCGATTTATCATAGTATTATTTTTTATAGTAAAACTAAATTAGGAAGTTATCAAATTCGAAGAAGAAATTAATAAAATTACCAATTTTTCCAAAAATTTATCAAAACGGCAACGCTGCTTCATACAATCTGTGTTCTATCTAGTGTTGGCAAGTTGGTGTTGCTCAGTATTGATGCTTCTCTGCTCTGAGTGCCCACCAAATTTGATCGCATTACCGTAAATGAAATGTTATGGTAATAATATTTTTTATATCCACTTAATGGCCTATACGTGTGAATTATTGTGATTTATAAAATGTTGATACGTATTCTCCTCCGCAGACAACAACACACAACTGCTACTGAAGCTCTGTTTTCCTTTATTATTCCATCTGCTTGCATCACATCCTGCCTAGACCTAGAGTTACCTTGACGCTGTTGCTTTATTACCACACACTGCTTACTGCTGAGGTATCTGCTGCTGTAAAATATATATACGTACATATTTATACTACTTGCATACCTGCTTGTATCAGAGTTTCTTCAAAAATGCTTCCCTCAATGCTGAATAATGGTGGCTCAAGTGGAAAGTGGGTGAAAGATTGGCCACAGAAGAAATTTATATTTAAATATTTAAAGGTTTTTATATGTATTTGTATGCATATGTATATTCACATAGCATGTACATACTTCATGAGTGTGCACTTTACTTTAAAAATATGTACATGCGTTTGTTCATAACTTGTGCATATTTACGATTATTAGCACTACGCATGTTGCTCATACGCCCCCGCCTCCACCTGTAATTGGCTGTGTAAACACAAAAGTGATGTTAAGAAATTTGCATATGTATCATAGCTGGGCAAAACGCTACTCGCGAGTAGCGTCTGCGTCGCAGCGCTTATACGTATACAGAAACGACGCAGCGAATTTCAATTCAGTCTGCTTTCAGATTTCATGAGAGTAACACTATGCTTCGCCGTTGAATATTTTTATTCGTAATTTTAGCGCGTGGTTGCCACCTATATATGTAACAATGCCCAAAATGTCTGAGTATGAGTGCCAATTACAGTTTTTGGTTTTAAAAAAGCTAATAATGCCCAATGCTTGTTGTGTGGTAATACGACCATTAACCATAAACTAATGAAAAAAACGCTCCACTCAGTGCAATTATAGAAAAGTGCTTCTCAGCGCGACGCACTAGGGCACACATTGCATACTTTATTTTATAATATTTTTCTCATCAAAAGAAATCGATAGAGAAATGTAAATGCTGGTTTATGCCCAAAAATACTTAATGAATAATATTTATAAGTTATACTC
>NW_016195301.1:0-3047 GCF_001687245.7 Rhagoletis zephyria | reverse complement strand
AAAATATCCAAATGATTTAGGGTTAACTTTAATATTGGTGTCTAGCGAACTAATATATTTGTCATATACAAATTTTGATAAGCATTCAAATTCTTTTCTACGTTGGACAAACATTTTTTTATCTTCGATAGAACCAGTTTCTCAAAATTTTTTATGCCCATTATTCCGCTGATTTTTAAGTCTTAGTATTTCTTTCGTGTACCACGGAAGATTAAAAGATCTCTTCTGCTTATAGGTTGGAACGTGTAAATCAAGGCCTTCTTCTACCAATCTCTTAAACATGCATGCTTGATAAGTCTAAGTGTTCAATATCTTTGTTCCAATCAATAGAGTCAAAGAATGCGTTAAGGGCCACAAAGTTTGCTTTAGCGCATTATATCTCCACCGACATCATGTTCATCGCAGTACGGCTGCGGTAATACTGACTTTGTGCACCAAACCAAGAGCGTAAATTTTCCTCATATACACAATAAGCCATCGTTCGGACTTTGCTCCGATAGGAGTAGATTTGTTACGTTTTGTCGAAATAATTTGACTGACGCTCAACTGAAAATCTCCTCCGTTTTGTTGCATCAACAAATTTACTCTTCAGATAGAAAGGCGGTGGTATTTTTAATAGCAAATTAAGTTATATTTTACCTTTTTATCGACACGATTGTTACATTGGTGAGCTACAGCACCTTGGCACATACACTTGATTTCGTGAATAGGCCCTCACAATCACCCGATTTGAACCCGATCGAAAAAGATTGCTGTCTAAAGTTCTGTAATTGCGTCGTTGCCCACCGATATAACAATTGTCCCGGTAAAGAAAGAATGAAATAACTTTTTATTAATTTTAACCTAGGCATTTTAACTTTAATGGTAATTGCTCGTTTACACGGGTCGATTTTCTAGTAGATTTTTGTCGTTCAACCAAAATCGACCCGTGTAAATAACATCTCAATCGTAAAATATAAATGCTTTGGCTAGTCGATTTTCCAGTCTACAGAAGTCGGCCCTTGTAAAAGCAGCTTTACAGGTCTAATCTGCACGTTACCAAAGATTTTGGTACCGGAAAATTTTATTACCAAAAAATGTTGCCAGTTCTTGTCACCGCGATTCCTGTTACGTTGGTAATGCAGTTAAAATATTCAGCAATTCAGCTATGAAGAATTGTGGAGATTCTAGCATTGCATATTTCACGGAGCAATACTTTGTTACCATGCTTATGAGATGGAAACAAAATTTACTAAGCCAACGCGCTGCTCAGTCATACAAAGCAGCAATATTGATTGAGTTTGCAATAGTTGGCGTTCAACGCAAGCCAGTCTCTCATTGGTACGTAAAAAATGTACTTTTCTCTTAGATACCTCTCCGGCGCATAAAAAGGCAGAAGCGAAAGTAGTTCTGGGGAATCAATTTTGTTATAGCAGATATCTTTTATGAAAAGAATACCACAAATTTTTTTCCTATTAGCAAGGTATTGTAAATTCTGTATTCTGCATCCCAGTTCGTAAGATGGCATTGATTCATATGAAAACATGCGTCGAGGGGCAAATTTAGTAAATCCCCTATGAACTCTTTCTATGCGGTAAGAGTGAGTGACAAAATCTGAGTCCAAAATAATGCACGCGTTTTCTAAAATAGATCTCACCATCGCATGTGTAAAGCCATTTAAGTGTGAGTGGAACTAAAAAGTCCTTAGGATTTCGTTTGAGAAAACCCAATTTAGAGTTAGCCGCTCAGACTACATGTTCTCTGTGAAAATCGAAGTTTAGTTTCGAGTCTAAGTACACACCTAAATCCTTGAAAGTGGTTGCACGATTAAAGGGCTCGCAGTCGTTAAAAGTGTAATTATACTTTATATTGGCATTTTTACGGGAAAATGTAATAATGTTGCACTTTGAGAAGTTCAAAGAAACACCGTTGCAAATACACCAATTTATCAGCAATGATATATCTTGCTGTAGTCTAACATAGTGGTCTAGATTCTTACTCGATAATACAATTTAAAATCGGCGGCGTACATCAAACAGCTGCAAAATTTCAAAGTTTGGCTGATGTCATTTACAAATATTGAAAAAAGCAAGAGCAGAACCCTCAACATGTGACTGTTATAATTTAGAGAGGATGTTGACCAATTTTAACCACCAATTTTCTGTCTTTTAGGTAGGTTAGGTTAGGTTACACTGGCCGGCTGATGCGCCTTACATAGACCCGTTGGTCCTTTGTAGTGCCAGATGGAGGTCCGTTTTACTGCGATCTAAAGTAGTCGTCGTATAAAGACGTCAACGCTTTTTGCGAAGTTCAAGAGTGCCTTAATATCCAGTTTTGAAACCTCCTCTAGTCCTTTGAACTGCGAAGCTCCGAGATATCTAAGACGATTTTTAGCTAAGGCCGGACAGAAACAGAGGAGGTGTTCTAACGTCTCACTCATACCTTCCTCCCTGCATTTCCTGCATGCGTCACTGTTACTAATGCCCATTCTGCTTCCGTGTGATGCCAGTAGGTTGTGGCCCGTCATTAGGCCGACAACTGTCCTGCAATCCCTACGTGACCGTGTAAGCAAGAAATGGGTGTTTCCCTTGCTGCTATTGCACATGATCTTGGTGGTTTTGCATGTCGCTAATGCGTTCCATCTCCCCCTGATCCGGCACCCAGCTCTTTCGGAAATTTCATTATAGATCGTTTTTAGCGACTTTTGTATATCCTGTACTGGTTCGCTAGCAAGACGGATGGCACTGCTTCTAAGGACATTTTCTGACGCAATACGATGTGAGATTATGGCCTTAATCGCCGCCTGGCTATCGACATATATATTGATATTTTTTTATATAGTTTCCTGCGTTGCTAGCTATCTCAGCAGCTTTCCCTGCAGCGAAGACTTCCGCCTGGAAAATACTGCAGTACTCTGGAAGCTTGAAGGGTTGCCTGAGGTCTAGCTCGGCGCAATAGACTCCGGCGCCCACTCCATCCATTTTTGATCCATCCGTGTAGATGTTATACGTTCCGCTGGCGGGTCGCGTGCTCATGCGCCATCCGCCCTCCTTAACCGTAGCTTTAAA
>NW_016195300.1:0-3048 GCF_001687245.7 Rhagoletis zephyria | reverse complement strand
CACAAGAAAGGTGACCCGCCATTCGCGCCAACTACCGCGGGATGAGCCTTCTAAGCACAGGTTACAAGGTCTTATCGAGCGTATTGTGTGAAATACTGAAGCCCACCGNTGATCTGCCCAATCCACAAGAAAGGTGACCCGCCATTCGCGCCAACTACCGCGGGATGAGCCTTCTAAGCACAGGTTACAAGGTCTTATCGAGCGTATTGTGTGAAATACTGAAGCCCACCGTCAATGAACTCATTGGGCCNAGCCAAATCTTGGAACAGACCCGCGAGAAAAGGATCGACACTCACCACCCATTTGTCGACTTTAAAGCCGCCTTTGACAGCACTAAAAGGAGTTGGCTATACGCCGCTATGTCTGAATTTGGCATCCCCTTGTAGTGCTTGTAACTTGTTAAATATATACTTGTTTAAATATACTTTGAATAACATTTAAGTTCAATTATTGTTCATAGCTTTTTATATTTTTTATTACACCGAATTGTTTAAACTGAATTAAATATAATTTCTTCGTTAAAACCAGTTTTATTTGTTAATTAATTTTTGAACTACAAATTGGCGATCCTGCGGGATAACAAATGAAAGAATCGAGCTAAGCTAAAAACAAAACTGTGACTAACAGCAGATTTTAAAATAAATTATTATTTGATAATTGCGTAGCAAATCGCACGACCAACAAAATCTGAAGTTACAAAAGCGAGCGGAGTACGATAGCCACAAGAAAAAATGAGTTATTAAACAGTAGCAGCTCTTAAAAGGAATAATAATAAAGTTCTAGCAGCATCTCCAGCGGCTATCAACAAAGGCGAAACTGTGTGCCAGTCACCGGTCATCAGTCATCACCACGACCACAACAAACAAGAAGTGCAGCCAGCGTTGCAATTACGATCAACCTTCAACAAACTAATAAACGACAGAAGCAGCTACGTACTACAAAAGTTATAATAGCAAGTATATATACATATATACATACATTTATTTATTTTAAAATTTATGTTTAAATTAATTTAAATATACACATACATATATATATACATACATCTATTTATTTTAAAGTTTATATAATTCCTGTATTGACAAGGGAAAATTCTATAAATTGGTCGATGAACTTCCTCTGGTCTTATTGGGTTTAAGGTCTTTATTCAAGGAAGATATTAAATCTACTGCAGCGGAATTAGTTTATGGACAAAATTTACGTTTACCAAATGAACTCGTAGTTCAATCCAAAGATAGTTTTAATGTTAATGAGTTTCTTTCAAAAATTAAACTTCATTTTCAAAGTTTTCATTCAGGCATATCGCATCACCAAAATTCAAATAAAATTTATATACCCAAAGATTTGCTATAATGCAAACAAGTTTTTGTGCGTGTCGACAGTAATAAGGGACTGCAATCTCCATGTCAAGGACCATATGAAGTCATTGAAAAACACCCAAAATATTTCAAAATACAGATACACAGCACGAATAGGAATAATCAATTGACAGAATTAAACCTGCATTTATAGAGGAAANTATATATATATACATACATCTATTAATTTTAAAGTTTATATAATTCCTGTATTGACAAGGGAAAATTCTATAAATNCATATATATATACATACATCTATTTATTTTAAAGTTTATATAATTCCTGTATTGACAAGGGAAAATTCTATAAATTGGTCGATGAACTTCCTCTGGTCTTATTGGGTTTAAGGTCTTTATTCAAGGAAGATATTAAATCTACTGCAGCGGAATTAGTTTATGGACAAAATTTACGTTTACCAAATGAACTCGTAGTTCAATCCAAAGATAGTTTTAATGTTAATGAGTTTCTTTCAAAAATTAAACTTCAATTTCAAAGTTTTCATTCAGGCATATCGCATCACCAAAATTCAAATAAAATTTATATACCCAAAGATTTGCTATAATGCAAACAAGTTTTTGTGCGTGTCGACAGTAATAACCCTGCAAAAAATTGTGCGACTAATTTCTAAAGAGAGTATTCCGAGATTACTCTCAATTGGGTACAATTGGGCATTAATTAGTCCCAACTAGTCTCATACGGGTACTAATGCAGGTCAATTAGTCTCGACTCATCCCTTGTGGGTATAATTGGAGATCAATTAGTCCCCAACTCATCTCTAACGGGTACTATTAACGAATTAATGATATGTACGCTCTTAGTGAATGAAATTTCATGTGCGGCGTTGGCACACAGAGAGAGTATTCGCCTAACAAAACTGAGCACCCCGGTTCGAATCTCAGCTGGCGAAAATTTTTATTTTTATTTTTTAAAAGTGACTAGTCGCTTTTTATACCCTTTCGGGTATAAATGTGAACAATTAATCTCTTCATAGGACACGCCCGAACAAAAGCGATCAGTTCATTCCATATAAAGAGATCAAAAGTGGTATTAGTCGCATGCTCCTTTGCGATTGCTCTCGGAGTCATCCCGGATTAGTCCCATTTTTTTGCAGGGAAGGGACTGCAATCTCCATGTGAAGGACCATATGAAGTCATTGAAAAACACCCAAAATATTTCAAAATACAGNGGGACTGCAATCTCCATGTCAAGGACCATATGAAGTCATTGAAAAACACCCAAAATATTTCAAAATACAGATACACAGCACGAATAGGAATAATCAATTGACAGAATTAAACCTGCATTTATAGAGGAAATTTTTAACAATATTCCAACAAAACCGAAAAAGCGAGTTACATTTGGTTTGATTTACATAATTTTAATGTTTGACTTTTTAGTGAAGGGGGAGTATATGTAGTGCTTGTAACTTGATAAATATATACTTGTTTAAATATACTTTGAATAACTTTTAAGTTAAATTATTGTTCATAGCTTTTTATATTTTTCAAAATGAAAATTTTATTATTCATTCAATTTTATTGCACCGAATTTTTTAAACTGAATTAAATATAATTTCTTCGTTAAAACCAGTTTTTATTGTTAATTAATTTTTGAACTACACCCTCAAAACTCATACGGCCGTATAAAATGACGTTGAGCAATACCACCAGCTCCGTCAGAATTGGGAAA
>NW_016195299.1:0-3048 GCF_001687245.7 Rhagoletis zephyria | reverse complement strand
TCTTCGTCTTCATCTTCATCTTCATCTTCATCTTCATCTTCATCTTTCTTCTATCTTTCTATCTTTTCCTTTATCCTGATCTATATCTTCATTCTTTTCTCCATTTACGTATTTACCCCCACCATTGTTATTAGGTTAGGTAGTTAAATTTTCCTTCCTCTTTTTCTTTACATTGTTTCTTTAGTGATATCATGTCATGTGTTGAAATTGGGTGTGGTGAGTTGCAGTGTGGTGGAATTGGGTGTGGGAGTTACGGTGTTATGAATTCAGGTGTGGTGGTCTTAAGAGGTGTGGTGAATTTAGTTGTGGTGAGTTGAGGTGTGGTGAATTAAGGTGTGGTGAGAAAGTTGAGGTATGGCGAATTAAGGTGTGGTGAGTCAAGATGTNTTAAGGTGTGGTGAGAAAGTTGAGGTATGGCGAATTAAGGTGTGGTGAGTCAAGATGTTGTGAGAAAGTTGGGGTGTGGTGAGTTAAGGTGTGGTGAATTAAAGTGTGGTGGATTTAGGTGTAGTGAATTAAGGTGTGGTGAATTTAGGTGTGGGGAGTGAAGTAGTGGTGGATTTAGGTGTGGGGAGTTAAGGTTTGGTGAATTAATGTGTTGCGAACTCAGGTTTAGTAAGTTTTTAAGAGGAGGTGAGATGAGTTGAGGTAAGTTAGGTTAAGTTAAGGGTTAAGTTAAGATAAGTTATCTTTATCCTTATCTTCATATTCATGTTCATCTTCTTCCTCGTTTTTGTCTTCATCTTCTTCTTCATCTTTATCCTTTCCTTTATCCTGATCTAAATATGTCCATTCTTTTCTTCATTTACATATTCACCTCCACCATTGTTATTAGGTTAGGTATTTAAATTTTCCTTCCTCTTTGTCTTTATATTTAGGTTTCTTTACTTTTATTTTAATTTCTGTATTTATCCCTTTCTTCTTCTCCATATGTGCGGCGTTGGCACACAGAGAGAGTATTCGCCTAACAAAACTGAGCACCCCAGTTCGAATCTCAGCTGGCGCAAAGTTTTATTTTTATTTTTTAAAAGTGACTAGTCGCTTTTTATACCCATTCGGGAATAAAGGTGAACAATTAGTCTCTTCATAGGACATGCTCGAACAAAAGCGAACAGTTCATTCCATTAGCGCACACAAGGGGTGGGTTTTGGGGTTCAAACCCCCCAACCTCAAATACAAACTGTATCTTAAAGCTGTNAAAGCGCTTTGCTTTTGCTGTAAATTTTCATGAGGAAATAAATATACGAGCATTTTTTTCTTGAGAGCTGCAAACTGATTTATGAAAATTTGGTAGAAGAAAATTTCTTTTCCATTTCTCGTCCGTCGTTTTATATGAATTTTTCGTTTTTCTTGAGAGTTCAGTTAATTTTTTCGGAACTCGAAATATTAAAAAATTTAGCAATCGTGAAAAATCACCATCTATCGAAAATCAGAAACCAGAAATCGAAAAAATGAACATAAAAGTGCAAAAATTCATGGAATCAATAAATTAATTTTAATGACTCTTTTTTAAAATTTTTTATTAGTTACTTTTGAAAGTTGAGCGCATCTTGCGTTTTTAGAAGTTTTTATTAAACAAGTAGTTTTTAAGGAAAGAACAGAACCGTGATCCAATCATCGGATCTCTAAACCAAATTACGGGACGACCCTTGAGGTACCATCTTTCCAATAAAAAAAGGATTATTGAAATCGGTTCACGTGGTAAAAAAGTTATGTATTCCGGCGAATTGATAACCTCCCCTTTTTTGAAGTCGGTTAATAGTGTTTGAGTTCTGTTAATCCTATGTAAATAAAGTGCAGTTTATGAATTTTAAAACGTTTATTTATTTATTACATACTGTACATAAAACTTGCATAAATGTATTTTAAAAAGCGTATTATCAAGCAAATTTTCAGTATTTTCCGGTGATATATCTTCAGAAATATAAAACCCCCCCTAAAATATATTCCTGGGTGCGCCCCTGGTTCATTCCATATAAAGAGATCAAAAGTGGTATTAGTCGCATGCTCCTTTGCGATTGCTCCCGGAGTCATCCCGGATTAGTCCCATTTTTTGCAGGGTCTGTATGTACATACATATGTATGCGCATTTGTGTATTTTTTATGTTAATTATTGCAACCTTGCACTCGGTTTGTTGATGTGTTGACAGAAAACGTCAGAATCGTTGGGCGCTGTTCATTGGCTTTGTCTCCGCCTGTGTGCGTCAGAGTAGTGGCTATGGCGGCGGCCGGTCGCACATTAAGAACCTCAAGTGCGCCACACTTGAGCATGCAAGTTATGATGACGAGTACAAATGTGAATGCGAACACGCTTGCATTTTATGAAACGCTCTTGGCCATGTTGGCTAAGCTAGACTATTCTCTACCTCTGCTTACATACACATATCCTTAAAACTGTTCATGCCCGCTGGCTTGCTATGCTATAATAACTTATAGTATTTGGTGGGCGGTGGATTGGTGGTTCGTTGTCGAAGTGGTGGGTTTGTATTGCTTTAAGTTTTATTAGGCAGCGCTACTGCTTTGTTGTCACAGCGAATTACACTTGAGGATACGTGCGATTTCTGAGATTCATGTCAAGGACTTCCAGCGTACGAATACCTACCAACCACCCAATCAGGCTGAGAGTCATCAACAAACCACCCACGCATATGGTTGCAATTTCTGAAGTTGCATGCCTGCTTATTAACATTTTCGTTTTTAAAAGTATACCATAAAATGAAAAATATGTACAAATGTATGTATATTTGTTGGAATGTATTTTCATTTATGTTATTTTCGCAAATTAATTAAAATAAGTTAGCTCGACCGAAACTGAGCTTTCGAGCTTTATAAATTATTTATAAGTATGTCAGTTGTTAAAGTTATGGGAAACATTTTATATTTTGATTGAAATTTTAATTATTAAAAGAAAATTTATTTATTTCACGCTTTCAGTAATGCTGTTTACAAAAAAAATTTACCATTTACTCACATATACATATTTATCTCTAATATTATTACATTTTATGATCGGAAATTTTTTTGTATCACAAATATTTTAGTTTCAAA
>NW_016195298.1:0-3048 GCF_001687245.7 Rhagoletis zephyria | reverse complement strand
AATTGGTTCAAGGAATACAAGTGATTAAAATGTACGCCTGGGAGAAACCCTTCCAGGCTGTGGTGGGCGAAGCACGCCGACGTGAGATCAAACAAATTCGTTATGCTTCCTATTTGCGTGGCTTCTACCTAAGTACGATGGTGTTCACTGAACGTTCCACACTCTACATCACAATCGCATCGGCGGTATTGATGGGCAGTAAAATTTCAGCAGATATTGTATTCTCAGCGGCAAGTTACTACAATATACTGCAATTGGTTGCGGCTATTTGGTATCCGCTCGCAGTGTCATTCGGTGCCGAGGCATTAGTATCGCTAAAGCGTGTTGAATCGTTTCTACTGCAAGAGGGACACGATGAGAAGGTGAACGGGCTGACACATAGGAAGGGCGAACCTAAAGGAGATGAACGTGATGCCTCCACAGCAATTGTACTCAAACAAGTGAATGCGAATTGGGATTTGTCGAAACCGCAGCTTACATTGCAGAATATAAATTTGGAGATGAAGAGAGGACAATTGTGTGCTGTTATCGGGCCAGTGGGTGCGGGAAAGGTNATTCCAGGCTGTGGTGGGCGAAGCACGCCGACGTGAGATCAAACAAATTCGTTATGCTTCCTATTTGCGTGGCTTCTACCTGAGTACGATGGTGTTCACTGAACGTTCCACACTCTACATCACAATCGCATCGGCGGTATTGATGGGCAGTGAAATTTCAGCAGATATTGTATTCTCAGCGGCAAGTTACTACAATATACTGCAATTGGTTGCGGCTATTTGGTATCCGCTCGCAGTGTCATTCGGTGCCGAGGCATTAGTATCGCTAAAGCGTGTTGAATCGTTTCTACTGCAAGAGGGACACGATGAGAAGGTGAACGGGCTGACACATAGGAAGGGCGAACCTAAAGGAGATGAACGTGATGCCTCCACAGCAATTGTACTCAAACAAGTGAATGCGAATTGGGATTTGTCGAAGCCGCAGCTTACATTGCAGAATATAAATTTGGAGATGAAGAGAGGACAATTGTGTGCTGTTATCGGGCCAGTGGGTGCGGGAAAGGTGCGTTTAAATACTTGATTGTAATTCAGTGAAAGAATGGTGTTAAAACTTATATATTTACGTTTTCTAGAGCTCGTTACTACAGCTACTGCTGGCCGAATTGCCAATCACAGATGGCGAGGTGGTTATACAAGGCGAACTCTCTTACGCCGCTCAGGAGCCATGGCTATTCACCGGCACTGTACGCAATAATATACTCTTCGGCGAAACTTACGATCGCAAGCGCTATCAGGAGGTGACTAGGTGTTGTGCACTCACTACGGATTTCCAACAGCTGGCCAATGGCGACAAGACGATTGTGGGCGAACGTGGCGCATCANACCGCAGCTTACATTGCAGAATATAAATTTGGAGATGAAGAGAGGACAATTGTGTGCTGTTATCGGGCCAGTGGGTGCGGGAAAGGTACGTTTAAATACTTGATTGTAATTCAGTGGAAGAATGGTGTTAAAACTTATTTTATATTTACGTTTTCTAGAGCTCATTGCTACAGCTGCTGCTGGCCGAATTGCCAATCACAGACGGCGAGGTGGTTATACAAGGCGAACTCTCTTACGCCGCTCAGGAGCCATGGCTATTCACCGGCACTGTACGCAATAATATACTCTTCGGCGAAACTTACGATCGCAAGCGCTATCAGGAGGTGACTAGGTGTTGTGCACTCACTACGGATTTCCAACAGCTGGCCAATGGCGACAAGACGATTGTGGGCGAACGTGGCGCATCACTGTCGGGTGGACAGCGTGCACGTATCAGGTAAGTTGATGTTGATGTTGACCTTTAATATATACATTCGAGTGGCATTTTCAAAACGATTATGAGGCGCAGATATAGCCGTTAGGTAAAAGTGTAATTAATTTCAATAGAAAAATTCCATGAAGTAGTAAAATGTTATCTTTGAATGGTCTATGTATGTACATTAGACTGCATCACTCCCCATACAAACAAAAAATCGGTACTGTTTTTCCACCGGAATTATAAAATCTATTATATTTTAAGACTTTCACCGAAATATTTCGGAAAAATATTAAGTTTACGTGAGCTGGACCGATTTGGAATATCTCCAAAAATTTATTTTTTTGTGAATAAACAGTTTTTTTAAGTAGTTTTTGCAAAAAATCACCTTAGGTGACAAAAAAGTTTAAGCTTAAAAAAATTGCATAAGAAAAATATTAAAAAAAATTTTCAACGGAATCGCAATAATGAGATTTTTGATGCTGTTTTTGAACTTATTTCAAAGACCGGTTAAAAAAAAACTTGAATAACTCAGCCTTAACTTTACCGATTTAGACTTATGAGGTATCATTGGAAAGAAATTTTCTCACCCTTTGTATTTCTTCGCAAGTAAGCTCAATCGAAGCATAAAAGAGAGGGGTAAGACAAGCGGGCCTCATTGGCATTAGATAAAGAAAAAATTGGAACGTGAATGAGTGTTTTTACAAAGTCTATATCGGTATAGTTTTGACCCAGTTCTTCAAGTTTTTCTTAAGCAAATCTTTGAAAAAACTTAAAAAAAACAGCAACGAAAACTCATTTTTATGATTCGGTTAAAAACAATTTTAATATTTTTATATAGCTTTTTAAAAACTTAAATCTTAATATTTTTCGGAAATATTTTGGTGGAAGTCTTAAAATATAATCAATTTTGTAATCCTGGCGGAAAAACCGAAACTTTTTTTGGAGATGCAGTCTAATGTACATATGTATATCACATTTCAAACCTTTGTGTTCTGTGTTCAAAAACCAGCCGTTTTGTGAAATACCTTTCCCAAATATAAATAAATAGAGAAGCGATAATTTAACAATTTTTGTTTTTTTTTTCTTATTTAATTTAATGTTTATTATAAAAGTATAGTTTAGTATCTAACAAAATCCATGTATGTTAGTCGAAATATCCAATTTTGTACGAGATTTATAAAAATTTCAAACTTTTTTTCAGAATTAAAAAATCTAGGTATGCAGTTTTATAGCCCATTAAATGTTAGTATACCA
>NW_016195297.1:0-3048 GCF_001687245.7 Rhagoletis zephyria | reverse complement strand
ATAAATTAGATCAAATATATTATGTGGTTATGCAATTTAACGTTGACTTACTTTGTTTTCACAAGTTGTTGAAGCAGTATGCGCAATGATGACACGTGGCACTGGTAATTTCAATTTTTCAATATCATCTTTTACAGGCTCAGCGAACCACTCGTCCTTGGTGACTATGAGCAGTGTGCCATTAAATACATAGTCGCTATTCTCCGACGGTACTGAAAACAAAAGTGAAAATATGGTTAGCATCTGGATGTACAGTTGAGTCAAAGTTGGCTTAAATTCATAAATTCCATTCAACTTAACTTTTGGCTTTAGATTGGTGCTCCAATAAATAGGTTTTGAAATCACTTTCACAACTAAACATGAATTTTATATGCTTGTATAATATTTATAATACACGATTGCCGAGATTTGCATTTTCATGTAAATACACAAACATATCTATGCATGTAAAAGCGTATGACATTGCGAATTTCGAATTGAACAGCATTTGTATCGCTCCAATTGTAGTGAATCCTNGCCTCGACGTATTTCAATGAAATTTGGCATACAGAAATGATACAGGATATTTTTTTAGAGAGTTGCCACATTTTTCAAATGTTCCAATCACAAAAAAAAAAACGTCGAGACACGCAAATTTAATTTTGGGTCATAGGTTGCGCATCTACACATCATTTTTCTAGATCACGTATTTATCCCAAGATATTTTCATGCAATGCGAATGAAGAAAAATTCGAATGCCAAATTTCCACTACGCATTAAATTTACGAAAAATGTGTGCCATTTAAAAAATGCCATGTGGAAACGAATTTAATGACAATTTTTTTATAACGTAATGGCATACGTATTTCTTAATGCCCAACTTTGTCATTTTATGCCTAATGGAAATCCGGCATAACTTGAATATGGAAAATGTTACTCATACGCCATGTACGAATATTTACGAGTACGGTCTTGTTCGACATGGCGTATGAGTAACATTATTTCCTGCCCCTATTTCATAAAAAAATTCATTACGCATTTTCCTTTGCCCATCCATAACTTGTTTATTTATCCATTGATTTTAGTCGTTATTAGCTTAATTTTTTTGCAAAAGAACAGGCTCTGAGCCGATTGCAAAAAGTTTAAAAAAAATCTGTATTTTCCCTGTTAAAATTTGATTTTTTCCACAAAAATTGAGAAAATGCCTTGATCTAAAAAAGCGGTATAGGTAAGTTTACATATTTCGGTTTTTTGTGTCCTTTCAAAACTTGAGATTTTCACTACAGTGTTAATTAATGGGTTAAAAACAATATTACAACAATATGGGTCTCAAACGATTAATTTCGAAAATATTTTTGAAAAGGGTTGCCACCTGTTCAAAAAGATTAAGTAAATTGTATTAATAATGTAAATCAAACATTTTAATATTGTATCAAACGAGAGAGGTTTACGAAAGCTTTATGTTTGAACTACTTTAATATAGTAGATAATATTGCCACCTGCTTATAAATTCAAAATCAATTTAATTGACATGCCAAATAAAATATCTTAATATAGGTGTCACACAAGAGAAATTTAAGTTAAGTTTATTTCTGACGTATTTTGGAAGAAGGTAGCAACTTCTCAAAAAGTTAAAATCAATTAAGCTCATTTAAACTATTTATTATTATGTGCATTAGGCTGTGTCAAATAAAACGATTTCTTTTGGTGCGCTCGGGTAGCACCTGCGCACTAGGGTATTATAACTTTGTTCGCATAACGGTTGTGTATAACAGCCAAAACGAATCGAAATACATATAGACACACACAAATACACCAATGCTCAGAATGAAAAGAGAAATCGATTATTAAAGCCATGTCTGTGTATGTCCGTCCGTATACACGATAACTCGAGAAAAAATTGAGATAGGTCAACGAAATTTGGTAAGTAAGTCGCCCCATTATCCAAGGTCGGTTGGTATTGAAAATGGGGAAAATCGGACAATAACCACGCCCACCTCCCATATAACGGTATTTTCGAAATATGCAAAAACTACGATATTTGAATGCAAATAGTGGAAAGTTTGTGTGCGAAATAGAATTTTGGCATAAAATAAGACAGCATTCCTTAGAGCCTCAATAAGAAACCCATGGAAAATTTTTGAAATCAGACAAGAACCACGCCCATCTCCGATACAACAATTATTTACGCAAATACGAAAACTGCGATGAATTAGTAACTATTTAAGCTAATTCACTCAAAATCGATGTATTCAATGTCATCGAAGCAGAAAATGATACTTAGAGAAATTTTTCCAAAATGGGCGTGGCACCGCCCACGCACACCTTCATATGTGTATCTCGGTAGCCGGTTTATCAATTTCTATCAATAATAAACTTGATACGTGAGTTCGTTGAAAATTATTAAAATCTCTTCACGTATAACGGTAAATTGCAGAAAAACGAAAACTCCGATATTTTAATAACTGAGGACGCTAATTTACTCCAAGTTAATAGTTACAACAATCTCTTAACAATAAATAAGACTGCTATAGACTTTTAGGAATTGGGCGTAGCACCGCACACTTTATGACTACAAAGGTGTATCTCGGTAGCCGCCTTATCGATTTCTACCAAACTTGGTTCAATTATTTCATTAAGTCCATTATCGAAAACGTTTGAAATCGGCAAAATCATCATTGCTTATCATGCAAATGTAATTTAGAGAAAGTTGAAACGACGATATTTGATGCCCGCGCTGGCTATATATAATTCGGTTTCGCCCGAATTTATACTCCTTTACTTGTTTTCTTACGATCTATATGAAAATTTTGTTGTCGCAAGTATAAGAACTTTCAAAGAAAAAAATTTTATCAGCAAATAGAAAACCACACAAAAATTACCAGAAGTCAACCTTAACCACTTAAAACTTGCACTTTATTATACTAAAATTTAATATGCTAAAAATTGTATACCAAAATGTTTTTAAAAATTGTAATAAAAAATTCTGAAATTTATATGAAACTTTGTCGAATTTTCTATATACATTTCTGTTAGATAGTGAGCTATACTTTCATAAAAAAGTAATTA
>NW_016195296.1:1457-3048 GCF_001687245.7 Rhagoletis zephyria | reverse complement strand
GAGGAGGTGGACGTGTCGATGCTGCGCGAGCGCGAGCAGGCCATTCGCAAGATCGAGTCGGACATTGTCGAGGTGAATCAGATCTTCAAGGACCTGGCGACGATGGTCCACGACCAGGGCGAGGTGATTGACAGCATCGAGGCGAACATCGAGTCGAGCAGTGTGCAGATCAACGAGGGCACGCAGCAGCTGATCAAGGCCAGCAGCTATGCGGTAAGTCTTTTGTTTTGGTAAGGTCAACTCAAATTCATCATCTTTTGCTTTAACAGCAAGCGGCTCGCAAGAAGAAGTTCATGATCATCCTCATTCTCTTTATCGTCCTCATGGTCATCGTTGGCATCGTCTACATCAGCAGTCGATAAACTCCCGGAGGTGAATCTGTCTCAACTGGCCACAACAGCAGCAGCAACAACAGCAGAAACCTTTCTCTCCTCTTTCCCTCCTTTTTCTCCCTTCTCTCTCTCTCACATTCACAACCACCACCTCCTCCACCACCACCCTCTTTAACCGGCAATATATTAATTGTTACACACCTTTTATTTATTAACGAGATTATCACACTATTATTATTATTATTACCACCACTATCTCTGAATCAAATCAGAAGAGTAAGAATAAAGAAGAAGTTTTACTGTGCGAGAATCAGTTTTGAAATGGCGGAATTATCTGTGTGGCTAGGGTCGACGACGGCAGCGCCGCCCCAGGTGGAAATAGGCGCGGCTTATAGAAGCAGCGTGCGCGGCGGCGGCCATAAAAGGATTTGGCGCCCAAATCAGTTCATCATTCGTCGTTTGGTCGCCGACGCGGACGGTCGCACGCTGCCGCTCTACTTGCGCGCCAATTTTCGTTTTCTTTCATCGCCTTCACACCTCAACGTTGTACCTGGCCTTCTCTTCTCTTCTTATTTCTTCTTCGTGTACATGACTTTTCTTCGTTTCATCGGCGGCGGCGGAGGCGACGACGACGACGACGGGGACTTCAAGAGCAAGACAACGGCAGCGACAGTGCACTGCCATCACCATCGCCAGGTAAGAAAAAGAGAGCATGTTGTGTCTTGTGGTCTTGCTTTTACTTTTCTTTTCTGTTTTCTGTGTTGTGTGTGTGTACTCTAATTATATTTAGCAGTGTACACAAGTTGTTGGTTGGTTGGTTAGCCGCTGGTGTGACAGACCGCCACCGCCATCAAGGCCAGCGCCGTTGTTTCAGCGTGTTCACTACCTGTCTACCTGTGTGCTGGTGGTTTCCCCCTCTTTCTCTCGCCCTTTCAGTCTGTTATGTTCATTTCGCTGCCTGTGGTTCTTTACCGCGGTTCACAGTTCGCATTTTCAGTTCTGTTCTGTTCTATTTCATTCGGTGTTCGCTATTCTGTTAGGTTCTTCTGTTCAGTTCAGTTCGCCTGTCGCAGCCTGCCTACCTGCTTGCTTCCCTGCCCGTCAGTCGGTCTAACCGCCGCTAATTGCAGCGTCCATGCGGTGCAGCTTGCTTGCCAGTGCCAGAACAGACCCGAAAAGACCACACACACACTCATTCGTGAGTGTGTGTTTGTGTTACCGCCGGTTCTGGCAGGTATTCCTCTGTGTGTGTGTGTGTG
>NW_016195296.1:0-1405 GCF_001687245.7 Rhagoletis zephyria | reverse complement strand
CTCTCTCTCTCTCTCTCTCTCTCTCTCTCTCTCTCTCTCTTCGCTGGTCTTTCAGTCGCTTCAGCTTCAGCACATGACAACCGCTGGCCAGTAGTAGGAGTCAGTCAGTCAGTCAATCGGAGAGTACCACGAACAAGCCCGCGACCACGACCACTAGTGCAGCAGTTTGCACGGAAAGCTCTTCTTCTTCTTGGCCGGTAGTAAAGTGGCTCTCTTCGACGTCTTCTGCCAATTTTCTTCCTCTTTCTGTTCTCTTCGAGTCTGTCGCCAACGCACGCCAATTCATTCACTTTCACTTCAGACACAGACTCAGTCATCAGTGATTCCACACACACACACACACACACACCAACGCGTCTGCAAGTGGTGCTCCTCACTTCTGGTTAGCTGCTGCTGCTCTTGCTGCTCTTTTCGAATCGTTTGTCTATGGATGATGATGAGGAAGAGCGCGCTCCGTGCAACCTGTGCCCGCTGGGCATAAGCGTTCACTTATTAAGAAAGGANCAACGCGTCTGCAAGTGGTGCTCCTCACTTCTGGTTAGCTGCTGCTGCTCTCGCTGCTCTTTTTCAATCGTTTGTCTCTGGATGATGATGAGGAAGAGCGCGCTCCGTGCAACCTGTGCCCGCTGGGCATAAGCGTTCACTTATTAAGAAAGGAGAATATTCTTTTATTCCGCTTACTTTGCGTTCCAGTTCCTTTCAAGTTCACCCGCCGCAAATTACCGCTAAAAGCATTCACTTTTTCTAACGTTTTTCTTTTCTTATTCTTCTCCTCCTTCTCCCTCTTCCTGCCGCTTGCCTGCCCTTTTGTCTACCTCATCATCTTTTGTTCGTGCCGCCGTCTGAACAACACACCGACCAACCAACAACCACCTTACGTGCAAAAACACCGCCATTACCACCACCACCACCACCACCGCCTAGTGCTCCTGAGAACATGGTGGACACTGTCCAGTCGAGCAGTGGCAGCAGCAGCAGTCGTTGTCATCAGCAGACAGAACTTTTCAGAAGCAGTCCACTTGCTGTCCAGCAGCAGCAGCAGCACCGCATGCTGAGCAGACCCAGATCATGGTCAACAGTGATCATCCCTATCAGCAGCAGCACCACCAGCAGAACCCCTACGGCCACCCTTACCCCAATAATAATAGTCACTCTCAGCAGAACTCACATTCGCTGTACTACGCCTCCAATGGCAACTACGCGGCCGTCTCCACGGGCCGAGCGGCGACTTCGACGCCGAGCAACAACGGCAGCGACAGTGCGCTCGTGTCGATTGACGCCGCTGAAGCCACCACCACCACCACCGCCGTCACCTCTCAGGTGCTAACCTCCAATAATTTGCACGCAATGGGCAGCCAGAATGTCGCCTACAATCACAGTCATCATAATAGCAACAGCAACCCCC
>NW_016195295.1:0-3048 GCF_001687245.7 Rhagoletis zephyria | reverse complement strand
ATGCAGCGAACGCGTCAGACAGTACATATTTAGATGTGATGGGTGTGAGGAGGCTGGCCACCAGACGAAAACTACACAGTCGGCATCGGCAATAGTTTGAAAAGTGGTGAGTTTTGGTGGTGTAAGTGTAAGTGCCGTGCACTATGGTGCGAATAGTTAGAAATTTTAGGGAATTTTATTGCTCATTGCAAGTATTTAAATTAAATTAAACACCATGGTGTTTCTTTGTTCTTTTAAATTGGAGNTGAAGCCCAAGTCCATCGTTTTTTTTTTTGCTGGCTCCTTCGACCGGGTATGATATATTTTCCATTCTCTCAACAAACAGCAACCTTTATTAAAATTTTCTCTTAGACAGCTACATCTACATAGAAAGATGCTTATAGAGGGCAAATATAAAATTTAATAAGGATATGATTATGAATACGAATATGAATATGAGTATAAATATGAATGAATATGAATACGAGTATGAATATGAATACGAATATGAATATGAAGACGAAAATAAATATGGATATGAATATAAATATGAATGAATATGAATATGAATATGAATATGAGTATGAATATGAATGAATATGAATATGAGTATGAATATGAATATGAAAATAAATATGAATATGAATACAAATAGGTTTGAATGTGAATATGAACAGGAATATGAGTATGAATATCCATATATATGAATATGAATATGATTAAGAGTAGAAATATGAATATGAATACGAACATGAAAATGAATGTAAATACGAAATGAAAACGAATATGAATATGAGTATGAGAATGAATATGAATACGAATACGAATATCAATATGAATGGGGTGCGTGTTTTCACGATTGCTTTATTTCGTAGTGGAAGAAGACTACAGTCGAATTTTTGTTACACCTAGTTATCCCGCATACTGTCTCAGACTTAAGGCGTGTAGCTCTTCCTTTGGAACCAACTGGTGTGCTAATAAGAGCATCCGCACAAACCCACTGAAAAGGTGATATTGTACAATTCTATTAGATTTTTACCCCTGATAATTGCCTTAGATAGATAGATATAAAAAGAAGCATGCACTACGACCAGTAGGTCTATTGAGCCCTCAGCTAATTACGACACTACAGCTAGCCCGAAATACTCTATGAATTTCAGAATAAATCCCAGGGGAAAGGAATGTATTTACTCCTCTCTTGGTCATAGATGTCCTATGCACCTCTACCTTCTACGACCTCACACTTCAGGAGGAGGCTCAATGATGTCTCTTTAGAGGGTCACAGATCCCTAGCTTAAGCAATTGGCCTCTTAGCCTACAATGACCCATCAAAATACCGGTGATAACTCCTAGCCTCCTCTTAGCGAGGTTTATGAGTAGCATGTGTCTCTTTAGATTGCACTCCCCTACTAAGCTCTGAGCTTGACGAGGACCGAACTTTGGTATTTTCCTTTCTGAGCACTTCCTTTATATTATTAGGACCTTCCCCAAGGAAGGGCTCAGACCCTATTGTGGTCGAGGTGATAATAGCTTTAGTTTGAGTTTCCATATTGATAATATGCTCAGTAAAGTCACTTAGGTCATTTTTGCCTGTAGAAAAAATGCGGCCTCAACTCACAGCTAGAAAGGCGATTGATACCCCGTTAGACGATGTTTTAACAGATTTCAAAGTTTGGTCTTGCAATTTAAAAAAAAAGTGTAAAGTGCGCACCTGTAAGTATTAATCGCTTCCAAAAACCAAGCTTATCTTCCGACTCTCTCCAATTTGATGAAATCCTCCATAGTTGCCAAGAAGTATTTTGAAAATTTTCGACTCTTGGCAACGACAGAAACATTATAACACTGTGCTCTTTACCATTCCACTGTAGAATGGCGTACCGCCAAGTCGTCGACGAACTATCGACGGTAGGATCTTTAAACGTTTGTGTCGGACTTACTTAAACCATTTGGAGGTCTCAGTTGGTCTTCATTGAGACTTACCCCTCTATTCCTGTTATTTCGCTTCCATCTGAAGAAAAGTGCAGCAGAAAGTCATCGGCTCCGTGAGGCTTGCGAAGAGCAAAGTCCGTTTAGCCGTGTATTGTTATCGACATTGAAACTTGGACTCATTACAACAAAATAAATCACCAGAAGGCGTATGATGAGCTCGACGAACCCGGACCATGGACACCAAAGCCAAATAGCTAGGGACATTGCTGCCCTCCGCATTTGATTGGACCGGAAGGAAATCCTCTATCATGAGCTTCCGAAAAGTGGACAGACCATCGATGAGGGTCTCGACAGACCACAACTGATGCGATTGAAGCAAGCAAGCGAATGCGAAAAAACAGCCAGCATAGACAATAAGACACGATTCATTGATCTTCCACCTTGATAATGCTCGACTGCATGTCGCCCAGGTGTTCAAATCTTATCTAGATGGTAGCGGATGGGAAGTCCCCACCCATCTGTTTTATAGGCCAGAACTTGAACCATCAGACTACCATTTGTTGCGGTCGATGCGGTGCAATTGAAGTTATCATACTTTTTTGGTCTCCAAAGGCGAGCAGTTTTATTAGATCGGAACCCATAGATCGCCAGAAAAGTTGGAAAAGTCATAGCTAGCGATGGGCAATACTTTCAGTAAAATACATCGTAAAGTTCTAAATCAAGCAAAAAGGTCGTTTGAAACTTATTTGTATACCATATAAATTTTGTTGAACTTTGCACAAAACAGGAATCGCGCTTGGCTCCTTACGGGGAGTACGTACTACTCCTCGGTTACGTTGGTTGAGTGAATAGTTTATAAGCCTTGAATAATGTTTAGAAGAGTGATGGCTAACTTGTAAAAGAATACAAATTTTATATTTTTCATTCAGTTCAAAAAAACACCGTGATGATAGACATTTCTGAGGCAGTCACAGAACACTGTTCACCACTAAAGTCGCCATCATTGGCAATAATTGCTGGCAATCGTACGTGCCAGCTTGCAATTGTTTTGTCTACCCAATTGTCTGTTACAAACGCCAGTCTGGTCTGCCAGTTTGGTCAGACAGCAGTTTAGTAAGTTTATAAGCATGGAGGTAGTAC
>NW_016195294.1:0-3048 GCF_001687245.7 Rhagoletis zephyria | reverse complement strand
GGACGTACGAAAACAAATACGTGGGTATAAATAAAATTGTTTTACGGCGATTACAACTTTTTGATTTTTTTGGTTAAAATTTAAAAAATAATTATTATTTTCCGTCCCTGATTTTAAAACATCCAAAAGATTACAGCGCACTTCCAAATTAATAAAAAATGTATGTGCAGTTTTTAAGAAACTGCCCCACTTAAACCAAAGGTTTTATGCCGTCTCTGAACGGCAAATGGTTTTATGAAAAGCTTCTCGTGGCAGAAATATTTTCGGTGTTTTGCCGTTGCCTGCTGGGGGGCGACCTGTATTAGAAAGAATTACCATGTTAGTGCAGCCAGGAATCGAACCGTGGACATACCGAGTGGTATTGCGCTCCCCTAACCTTTCGGTCACGGCGGCTGCTTACTACCCACAGCTACGTTACTTAATTTAAAATTTTCAAAAATTTATTCACGCAAATTTTTTAAATTGCCCAAAATCCCACATAGTCTTTGCTGATGGCCCCCAAACTGACACAGGGTCAGGTTATGGCGTTTATATTGAAGGGAACGGGTGCAGTCTTGGGTTCTTTTAAATTTGAGATGTATACTTATTTGTTGATTTTTTTTTGTGTTAATAAAAAATATTAAAATCTTTTTATAGATTTTTCTCGCATTGAAAAACTTATGTATATACTTTTTCATTTCCAAGGTATTTAGCACAATAGTCCATTGTACCTCAGTAGTAATTTTTCTTCATATTCGTATTAAGTAAATGTATAACACGCCACATTTTTTTTATACTTCTGTGTGCCCCACTGCCTTTCACTTTTCTAATAAAGCAATTTTGAACGTTTTTTTTGTTGGCTATAAAGTGCTGTTGCTCGTATTTCTATATGGCTCTGCATTGTAGCTGTACAAATGCATATCTAGATATATACATACATATGCACATGTTCAACCGAGTTTTATGCGTACACCATTCAGTTTTCATTGGCTCATATATGCAGTCATGTCTGCATACAACATATTAACAAATGTTTGTAGTCAATTGCAAGCTTTCAGTAGCCGTGGTCGTCTAGTGGTTAGGACCCTACGTTGTGGCCGTAGTAACCCAGGTTCGAATCCTGGTCACGGCAATATGAGGCACAATTTATAAGTGAGCATTGCCGGAAGCATTTTTTTTCTGTTTGTAATTTTTTATATTTTATTTTGATATTTTTCAAATTTGGCTTAAAGCCTAATCTGTACTGATAATAAAATTGTAACAGGCCAATGTCTGTAGATTATAGATATTAAAGAAAAATGTATGTGGGGGTCTTTATTAGAGCAACAAAAGCCAAATCAACAATTTTTAGAATGTTTGTCTGTCTTTCTGCCTATCTGTCTGTCTGTCTGTCTGTCTGTCTGTCTGTCTGTCTGTCTGTCTGTNTCTATCTGTATGTTTGCACGCGCATCACTCGAAAACTAATACATGGAATTAAATGCAGTTTTCACCGATGTATTGTTAGAGGTCTAGCTTAAAATATAAAAAGAAAAGAATTAGAGAGTTGCCACTTGTTTGAAAATTTCAGGTTAAGTAAATTGATAAGTAAAAGTGAATATCGCAATATGGGCATCAAAAGAAAGAAGTTTAAAAAAAGCTTAGAGCCGAAAATATTTTTTGAGTGTTGCCATCTGTTTGAAAATTTTAATTTAATTTAATTTATAAGATAACTTGAATATTGCAACATGGGTATCAAACTGAAGAGGCTTAGAAAATTTTTACTGCCGAAAGTATTTTTAAGGAGGGTTGCCACTTGTTTGAAAATTTTTTATTGAATTAAATTAATAAAATAAATGAAATCTATAACTGTACTTACAATAAAATTGTAACAGGTGATATCTGTACATTACAGATATTTAAAAAATAATATGGGGCCTTTATTAGAGCTACAGAAACCAAATAAAGAATTTTTAGAATTTTTGTCTGTCTGTCTGTCTGTGTGTGTGTGTATTTTTGTACACGCATCACTCGAAAACTAATGCATGGAATCGAATTCAGATTTTAACGATGTATCGCCGGAGGTGTAACTTACAATATAGAAGGAACAAATTAGACAGTTGCCACCTGTTTGAAAATTTCAGTTCAAGTAAATGGATACGATAGAGTAAATATTGCAATATGACTGTAAAAAGAAAGAGGTATGCAAAGGCTTACAGCTGAAAATATTTTTGTGGAAGGTTGCCACCTGTTTGAAAACATTTGTTTAATTTAACTGATACCATAAATTAAATAGTGCAATATTGGTATTAAACTAAAGCGTAAGGAAATTTTAATGCCGAAAAGACGGATACAATTTTGCCGTTTCTTAATCCAATTCTACAGCTTCTTAATCCAATTACGAGAGAACGAACACAACTTCTTACGCCGCTTTCGAGGCCTTTTTAATCAATTTTTAGTGAATATAAATGAACAATTAGTATTCATACGCACTAATCAGAAGCAACTACTTTCGGAAAATTACATCGACCTAAGAGCACGATGCTGATGTAGACAACTTAGGATGGTAATTCTCTCTTCCACATTCCAAAGAATAATTTTCTAGAATATATCAATCCACTACCGACCTTCCGAACTTGCTTTTTGCGGGGTTTCTGGAAGTAAGGGTAAAAACGACACTTTTAGGTGGAAGCTAATGGGTTAAAATGTTCTACGAAAATATTTTGCATGAAATTTTACTAAATGTGTCTTAACCTTTAATTTCGATCAGACATTTAATTTAACATTTTTATACCCGAGCGCACTTGTGCACAAGGGTATTATAACTTTGTTCACATAACGGTTGTTTGTAACAGCCAAAACGAATCGAGATAGATATAGACAAATGTATACATAAATGATCAGAATGAAAAGAGAAATCGATTAAGCGGTGACTGTCTGTCCGTCCGTCCGTCCGTCTGTTCGTCCGTCTGTGCACACGATAACTCGAGTAAAAACTAAGATATCTTAACGAATCTTGGTACGTGTACTTCTTTCGGGCGTAGGACGGATGGTATTGAAAATGGGCAAAATCGGACAATAACCACGCCTACC
>NW_016195293.1:0-3048 GCF_001687245.7 Rhagoletis zephyria | reverse complement strand
CACTAACCAGCTAATTGGCTGTGACACTTGTTGGCAAAATGTTGTGCTGCTGCTGCTGTTGCTGCTGTGACCTTCTGCAGAAACAGTAGCAGTGCAAAGTGCAATGACTAAATGTTTGTCAATGTTGTTGGCTCTCTCTCTCCGGCCAATCACTGCTAATTTGAATCAACTGTGAGTTGTCCTCTTTCACTGAAGCAGCCGTAGCCGTGAGAGCAGTTTCGCCCAGCACCAGGCAATCAATTTGCAATCAAACACAGACAACAGCACCAGCAGCAGCAGTTGTGCAACAACAACTTAATGAGAGTGAGAATCCATTTAGCTGGTGAACTGTTTAGGACTGCACTCTCAAAACCTAACAAAAAGAGGACACAAAGTTGATCACAATGGGCAGCTGAACGGAGCTGAACAACGGCGATCGGAAAACAAAGCAATTCCTGGAAAAAGCGTTACCAGCACACTAAATGCAAATGAGAGCAGAAGGCACACTTGAGTGCCGCATGGTCATCTCCGTTCTCTTTATTTTCTTTCTTTTTGTAGTCCACAAATGTTCACTATAATTACGAGAAAAAGAGAGAGAAAAAGAAGATGATAGCTGTCCGTCCATTAGTTCCACCGTTTACAGTGTGGTCACCACCACCACCACCACCATCATCACCAGCACTATTACATGAGAATTGTAGTGCTAATTAGTGCAGTGCCAAAGCAAACAAGAGCTCGCGACTACTGAGAAAAAGCGGGCGAGTGGAAGGCAAACATTTTGACAGTCGGACATTGGAGAAGAGAGAAGACAGTCTGAGTGTGTGCCATATGTTTTGCATGCTANCAGTGCCAAAGCAAACAAAAGAGGAGCAACTTGCGACTACTGAGAAAAAGCGGGCGAGTGGAAGGCAAACATTTTGACAGTCGGACATTGGAGAAGAGAGAAGACAGTCTGAGTGTGTGCCATATGTTTTGCATGCTACCAGCACTACTGAAGAAGTGCTAAGAAGAGATCGACAGCACTGCTGCAAAAGGCAGCAAATGGGCCGAATCCGTATCCGAAGAAGAAGAGGAGACAGTTCAAATATGTTCCGGAACGATTGACGCGAATGCTTCTGCTGCTGTACAAGACACTGCGACACTGTCTGCTGCAATAAATACACAGAGAATGCTAGCACATTTACTGGTGACAACTGGCAAAAAGACAGTGACAAAGAGCTGTCAAAATGTTAGTCAAGGCAGTTAGTTGACAGGAAAAAAACTTGAAATAAACGCAGCAGTAATAGACTCATTGAATCGCTAATTAATTTTGACGTTAAAGACGCAAAAAAGAGGCGAAACAAATTCTCCAGAAGAGAAGAGGCGACAACACTTGGATGATTTTGCCTGCACACCAGTAGTGTTCACCATGTTCAAGTTAGGAAGCTGCAAAGAAAAGGGGTGTGAACAAGAGTGAAAAGACGACAACGACGACAACTCCGAGCAAGAAGTGAATTGCCAATTTAGCAATCAAACACTGCACTTGCTCGGCTAATTGTGCTCCAGTTTGCAGTACTGTGCACACAGCAAAGGATGAGCTCAAGACTGACTGACTGACTTCTGCTGCTGCTGCTCCATCACAGCTCATTGACAACATTCGGGTTTCTGAAGGAGGAAGAAGTGCAGGCAAATAGTCGTCTACATAAATTATCGATTTCAGCAGTNGGCAGTACTGTGCACACAGCAAAAGACTGGCTGCTGCTCCATCACAGCTCATTGACAACATTCTGGTTGTCGTTGAAGAAGAAGAAGGAAGAAGAAGTGCAGGCAAATGGTCGTCTACATAAATTATCGATTTCAGCAGTCCAAAAGGAGGCTCAGAAAGAGAGCAAGAGAGGACATCAATCAAAGTGTGCAGTGTGCTGCAATGTTCCTCGTAATGGCTGACGAGGCAACAGCATCGGAAATTGGCAAAGCCAAACANACAGCAAAGGATGAGCTCAAGACTGACTGACTGACTTCTGCTGCTGCTGCTCCATCACAGCTCATTGACAACATTCGGGTTTCTGAAGGAGGAAGAAGTGCAGGCAAATAGTCGTCTACATAAATTATCGATTTCAGCAGTCCAAAAGGAGGCTCAGAAAGAGAGCAAGAGAGGACATCAATCAAAGTGTGCAGTGTGCTGCAATGTTCCTCGTAATGGCTGACGAGGCAACAGCATCGGAAATTGGCAAAGCCAAACACTGCGAGGAACCAACCAACTGGGCTCAATACAGCCAAATTGCAGCAGCCAAACCGACTGACTGACTGAGGACTGTCGTCTTTGAAGCGTCGGCAGCAGCAGCAGCCCAAGTTTAATGGGCAGACGCTCTCTCTCTCTCTCAGTTTGCCGCCGTTTAGTACTAGGAAAGAACTTGGCTCGTGCTGATTCTCTCTATCCCGGCGGCATTCTTGTAATAATATTCTTGCCTCGCTCTCTCAACTCTTCAGTCTCGTCAGACGGAGACTCTGAGCAGCAGCAGCAGCAGTAAAGCAGTAAGGCAGGCAGATATCACTGCTTAGTCTAATTGGACCTGTGCCGCCACACGGCCAATTTGGCCACTCTGTTTTGGCACACACTCTCTCTCACTCTGGGCAGAATTGCCTGTAATTGACCAATGCTGCACACATACTCTCTCTCTGTCCTTGCACTTACTGTCTGCAATTACCGATGAGAGAAGAGACACGAGCAGCCGCCGCCGCCGCCGCCACACCACACCTTGGGCCAGCGTGTTTATAAAGCGATTCAACAGAGGAGACGACTACTCTAAGCCGATAGAATAACAACAAGAACAAGCCAAATTGACATCGGCAAAGACAATAGGAATAGGAGGACGATAGGTGTAGCAGCAGCAGCAGCAACAGCAGCACTAGCAGCACCTTTCACCTCAACTTTCTGTCGTCAATTCTGACATCGATCGTCAGCACAGTTCTTCTTCAGACTTCTTCGCCATTAAATGTCGGTCAGGCGGACCCCAATTAGGCAGGCGAATCACTGGCGACGACGACGACGACGGTCAAGGCCAATGCTGAAAGTGATGATTCCAATGC
>NW_016195292.1:0-3048 GCF_001687245.7 Rhagoletis zephyria | reverse complement strand
CGGAGGAGCGCTTCTAAGTAAACGTCTGCAGGAAAGGATTTTTCTTTGGAAGCTTTATTAGAAGATCTTCCAATAGCTCGGCCATTCGAAGGTAGACGAGAAGGTGGTTGTCTATGGTAACCAAAGTCAAATGAAGTCTACTGCAAAGTTGTTCATGTAAATTTTTACCTTCTAAGAAAAGCTGAATCAGAAGGCCTGGCAACTCTGGCTATTCCATACAAAATAAAAAGGAGTAATGAATTGAGCAAGGAGGGCCTATCCCCTTAAAAAAAAAAAGACATAAGAGCTCCCAGAAAGCCTCTTTTTTCTAATTTTACCGACTGGGTAGATATGTTTTATATACAAATGTATGTATGTATATCGGGGTTCCAAACTCATACATAACTCATGTTGCATACACATAAGCACATACATGAATGTTTCAGCTGAGTGATTTGTTTGACCTCCAACAGCGCTGCTGAGCACCACTCTCACTCAGTTAGCTAGACAAAGTGGACGACATATGCGACGTGAAGTGTTGGAGTACATTTTTTTGTAAATTTTTTATGCGTTTAGTAGACTTTGACAACTTTTTACTCCAGTTGCTTGGTAACTACGTTTTTTTTTTTTGAGTTCCCTTGGATTGATGTTCTTATGATTCCGCGTCATCAGTGTTCTTACTAGTTTAGAACTGGTAACTCCATTTTTTATATAGCTGTGCTTGTGTACAAATGTAGTGTGCACGAAACTGGAAAGAGTTTTCCATATTTGAATGTTGAGAAAAAGTCGCCAAACTTTCAAGAATAGCCGCCCTATAATTGAGCAATATTTATGTTGAGAAATTTTAACTCTTGAAAAATGTTTAAAAAAGTAAAACCTTTTTAAACCTCACTTGCACGATATCCATATCAAAATATTTGGCTCAACTTCTTAATTAAATGGATTTAAAATTTTTATTTAACCCTTGAAAATGTTAAGAAAAATAACTAAATAATATATTTAGTAAGTTGATATCCTGTAATATACATATGTAGGTATCAAGCTTTATTTCTTTTTTTGGTATCAAGTTAGATAATTAAAATAAAAATGCTCATATATTTTATAAAGAAAAAAATATTTTCCGCGTTCGATAAACTTATTTCGATTCTCAACATAAATGATATCCGTTTCACTAAACAATCTTTTTGAGTTCACTGATGAAGCTGGTGAGCAGAGATGCTTCGTTGCCATCATTCCATGAAATTCAAGTGTCTTCTTGTATGGGTTTGAGAGGTATTTTTAAATACTGCCTCATTTCTAATTAATAAACAATAAATTGTGCCTCCGCTGATCAGTCTGCCTACCGTTTGAATATCCACATTGGCCTTTTACTCGAGGAATTGTGAAAAGCTTTTACTAGAGTGCGGTGTTTTACATACATATGCTTCAACTGATAAATATAAAAAAAATCGGTTTCATGCTTTATGTATGTTTAAGGAGCATGCACAAACAAACCAGCATCAGGGTATGAAATACAAACATACATACATATGTATTCATGTACGAGGTATATTTATTAAAACAGATTTTTTGAGTATACTCCCCCATGGCGTATACGTAACTTTCTTTTTTGAAGTCTCCTACGAAGCAAAGCAATTGAAGACAGTAACAGATTAATGGATGATGTTGCAATGCCAGAAATACCTGAATTTATATGCAGTCTTTTGCGTCTTTAGTTTCATGGCAGTGTTTATTTTCTTTGCTGTTACAACAACAATAATTTAGACACTAGCAATACATCTTATACACAACAATATAAAAAATACACAAATGTGAAAATGTCCAAATATTTTTTTTCTTTCTTTCTTTCTTTCGCCACTTATTATCAAACCATTAAATATATAACTTTTCTTTCCTTCACATTTTTGCTTTTACCCTTCAACAAATTAACTTAACTTGCCGGCCAGACAGTTGCCGACTAGACAAAGCGAGCAACTTCAAAAAATAAAGCACTCACACACACACACACACACAGCGTAAAGAATTAAAAAACATTACAAAATAACTAGCCGCCGCCAGACGCCTTGTTCGTTTTTATTTTGCTGCACCTAAAAAAGATAGCAACACTCAAAAAAATAGAAGCAGAGAAACGCAATTAAAAAGATAAAATTGTTTGCTTGTTACATACATACATAGTTAAAGACAAGTGCTCTATTTTGTATTTTAGTCTGTCTATTTCCCACTGTGTACTGCATTTGTGTAGTTACAATTGCAAATCTTTTGTTGTCTGCCGCACTGCTGGGGCAAATCCATGCATACAGGGTACTCTCTATCTACATACATACATATATGCATTCAAACTCTCAGCATCACTTGGTGTATTCGAATGTCCAACTTTGGTCCGTTGTCCACTCGGTTTGTATTTTTGTTGTTGTTGTATGTAGATTTGTTTCTATTACTATTGTGAAGTGGTTGCAGTCATCGTCCTGCACTTCATTCATTTTGGATTTTATACCAACTCACTTTTTTTTGTGTTTTTTTCTTGTTGTTTTTGCTGAGCTTCTGTTGTGTATTGTACGCGACTCTTTTGAGTGCTCTTAATGTCCTGCTACATACATCTGTTTGTAATTTTATACCTACATACTGATTGTTTAGTCTACTCTGCAGCATGCAGTTATTTAGCGGTATTTTCATCTACTACTACTACTGTACTGCTCCCGCTGCAGCACATATTACTTCTTTCACTTTTGCTGCTATTTGGTTTCCTACTGTAAATTCAGTATAAATTCGCTCTTGCCATTCTACGTAAGTATATTTTTGCTGGATTTATGTGCACATTACGTTTTATGACATTGTTTATCGTTTGAATAAATCTAGAACTCTTTTTGGGGAAACTAAATATCTTACTTGAAATTACGCATCTTTTTTTTAACTTCTAGATAGCAGTTTTCATAAAATCGTTTGTAATTAGAAAATTTTTTACAGAGATCTGTACGTAGATTAAGTGAGAGAAAAGTAGGAGAAGAGCCGAAATAAAATATTAAATGGGTGAAAATGTAACGAAGAGTACCAATAAAGAGAGTAGTGGTA
>NW_016195291.1:1759-3049 GCF_001687245.7 Rhagoletis zephyria | reverse complement strand
AAAAAAAAATTATTGCTTCATATTAAATATATGTATGTGCTTAATTGTTCACCATTGGATTTACAAAGCGATAATTGCATTCTTACAGGTATGCAAAACCACACATCATTTTACATTACATTGAATTGAATTTTTGTGTGGTTATTTTACTGCAGTTTCAACTCGTTAAAACTATCCGGTTTTGTTCATGGAATCGCAAACTAAACTCGTTCGTGCATATCCCAGAAAATAAAAAAACGATGGCACTAGCCTTTTAGCAAAGCAAATGCGTGGATAGAGCTGACGCGGGAATTCAATTCGATTTCCACAGGATACTGCCGCACCATGGAAAGTTTGCAACAATATTATAAAAACTTAACTTATTGTTTAATGTGAATAAATTGAGCAGAAGTACCAACCTCTTTGAGCATTCTAACCGCGTTTTAAGCTTGTCTAAAAGGAAAATAACGCTTTCCTTTTGCAAGCGAAATCTCCTGTGGAATGCTTTATCTCGCAGAGCATTATAATGATCACTTCGCTCAGCTGTTGATCTGTTATAGAAATCTGAGTTGACTTAATCAATGATTTCCTCATCATCGTCAGAATGCACCAATTCGTCCATCTTTTCATTTATTTATTTATTTTTTTATGTATTTGTTTTAATTTTATTTGTTTTTCTAGTTTTCGGCAGAACTGACACAAACTTAACCATTTAACCCTCAAAATTTTCTGGGTTAAATATTTAAGTTTTTATCTCTGAGTTAGTGTCTAACCTACTCTTGTGCAAGCCAATTTCTCAATTTAACCGGTCAACTTCGGGTTAAATAGATAATCTGCTGTTCTGCAAGTGGGCCTAGGACAAACAGACTACGGTTAGACATTAGCTCCATTCAATAACTTCTCCAGTAAGTACTTGCAGCGAGAGCGTAAAAGAAAAATATAGAGTAAAATTGTGAGCAAGAGAAAATTTTCCGAAAAAGTTATTGAACGCAAAAGTAGTAAAAACTTGCACATTAAGCCATTTTGACACTTTCTGACGATTAAGTTTTGGTGCGCAATTTTCTTTTTAATTGGGAATATTTCCCATCGTCATAAAAATAAAAAAANTTTTTCATCCATATTTTCATTTCACTAATTATGTTTCATTAAATCATCCTCATAAACAGTTTGTTAACATTTGAATTTGAAACCTAACCTTACTTTTTGACTTGTGCAAATTTCTGCTAGTAAAATTTTTACTTGCAAGAATTTGCAGCTCTCTCGGTTTGTTACGCTCTCGAATTCGCTCTCTCTTGCAAATATATTGGGTTA
>NW_016195291.1:0-190 GCF_001687245.7 Rhagoletis zephyria | reverse complement strand
GAGTGTTGTTAGTTATCTCGAAAATGTCTTTCAGTTTAATTTGAATATTTGAATGCTTTTTGCCTATAACGTAGGCTGCCTTTTGAAGAAGCCATTTTTGACAGGCGCAAAAGTTGACTTGCTGTCTACCTTGTGGAAACAAATTTTTTGAATCACCATTTACACTAGCGATTTTCCTTGAGCAATATTG
>NW_016195290.1:0-3049 GCF_001687245.7 Rhagoletis zephyria | reverse complement strand
ATTTTTGAATTGAAAGTGCTGTGTCCCAATTTTTGTGTCCTTAATTAATGTGTCCAAATTTTAGCGCCTTATTTTCTGGTTCCAATTAAAATATTTCAAATCCTTTTTCCAGATTTCGAATGTCCCAATTTTTGTGTCCCAATTTTATTGTCTAAATTTTTGTGTATAAACTTGTACGTTAAAATTTTTGTGTCCCCAATGGGTGTGTCTTTGTTTTCTGTGTCACGATGTCTTGTCCCAATTTGAGTATTTGATTTCTTCTGCTTCGATTTTTGTGTCCCAATATTACTCTTTCTCTATTTTGTAATCCCGTTTTTAGAGTTCATATTTATATATAAAAAATTTCGTGTGCAAAAATGTTTTCCCAATTATTGTGTCCACGAATGTAAAGGCCTACTTACAAGCAAGCAATAAAACTCATATGCACACATAAGCAACAACTTTATTATGTATGTGTGTGTGGCCCTCTACATTTATAAGTCGCTGTGCTTTGATGGAATTCAAGAAGTTTTGCCTATTTGGGACTCTACGATTTCTATGATTTCCACAGCTTAGCCCTGCTTGGCTGATTGTCTGCCTTAATGGTCGGTTGGCTAGACACGTATATACATTCATAAGTATTTGCTTTGGTATAGGTTAGCTTGATGGCTCGATGTGACTGGCTGGTAATTCATCATAGGATCACATTGCTTCGCTCAAGCGAGTGTGCGCGTCATCCCCATCATAGTACATATCAATAAATGATCGAGACGATTGCCATACATGTGTAAATACATACATACATACATAAATATGTACTTGTGTGGCAACGACAGGCAGACAATCTGACTTGATGCGCCACTGAGCCAGTGAACCAAATAAATGGCTAAATTGCTAGACAGCTGCCTAGACACTGGGAGCGCAACTGTGCCCTAAGCGGAAGTGTGCCTTCATATCCAATGCTCCAATTGTTTTAGATGGGATTTTCGGAGCTTTTATTTGTAAATTTTTTGTTGTTTTATTTTCCAGTACGAGCGCAAGCAACGAGTTAAACGATTAGCCAGCACCCACGCCCACGTTTTTGGTTACTGCTTTTGATGGTGCTTGATGGTTGGCTTGTCGCTGACTGCTGATTCCGTTACTCGTGTTGCGCTTCAATTTACGTATCACGCTGTTGGTTTTCGATTTCGTCCAACGGATGTTTTGTGGTGAATTATTTTCCGTATTTTTTTAATTTTTTCTCTTCTCGCTGCTACTGCGAACGCCCACAGTTTTCCGGTTTTATTTTTAATATATTACTTTTTTTTATTAATGGTATAGGAAAAGCCTTAACATTTCACGCTTCATTAACGTTATTGATTACTGCTAGTTGGGACATCGAATTTCATTTTCGAATTTTTCTATTTTATTTCATTTGCTCTCTAGGTGTTTTTTTGTTTTTTTTTCTGCATTTAAGGTTTGGTTTAACATCCGCTCGTAATGAAATCAAATGATTTTTTTGGCGCAGACTGCTGGGAGTTTATGTACAAATGTACTTACATATATACAGTGACTCAAAGAATCCTTCACTTGATGATTTTTTTCTGAATATTTTGCAAGTAAAAGTTTGTTTTCGTTTTTTTTTTGTAAAAAAACATTTTTATGCTATAGCCAATCCCATTTAAATCTAATTTTCAAACTTAAGGGCTGTTTGTAGCGCTCAAGAATAATCATAAGAAAGATTTTTCATTATTTTTGTTGCTTGAAAAAGTACTTTGTGTTTGCTGTAAATTTTCTTGAAGAAATAATGTTACGAACATATCCATTTCTTGTACGTCATTTTTTTCATCAAAATCACGAAGTTTTTCATCTGAAGATTAAACAAATTTTTGAGTATGTAGTTCTATAGCACATAAAATTTTATTTTAATAAAGTGCAAGTTTCAAGCGGCTAAAAATATGAGTTGATTATTCATACTTCGATATCGTTCAGGTGATTGTCGTCGTACGTGATTCATGGTCAGTGTTTTTATGAATTGACTTGTTATATATACAGAACAATCTCATAGCGAGGAAGAGATGAACGAGGAGTTCAGCCAGGTCAGCTAGTTGCGGCTGGCTGGTGGATACGCCTCATCGACATCATCGGGTCAAGCTGATGTCAGGCGACAGGTCAATTCAACCTCAGCGATCGCACAGTGAAGCAAAACAAAACCACCCTGGTGGAGTTCACAAATTAAGAGACACGTGAATCTTGTCCGACGGCCTTTATTCTTGCTAAAAGCTTAGGATGTAATACGCAATGAGAAATATATAAATTAAACTTAAGAGATTCGAGCTCAAGATTCCAACAAAGAAATCCTTAGCAATAAAGTTATATACTCTGAAGGCATTCATAGATATCGAAGGAGCGGTTGGACACATAACCTAACTAAATGATATAGGAATGAGAAATAATCGAAATTCATCCTCATGCTAGGCAGAGGAGACATAGCCACAGCCATAAATAATACCTTCGGAAGGCACAAGCCGAGGTTAGGGGCCCTCAATAATGACTTCTGAAGACGCTGCTGGAAGCCATTTCAAGCCAACTCAACCTACATCTATATATACATATATATATATATACTATAGGTCTTTCGTATTACCGGAATTTCTACACCGATTTCGATTCTCTAAAAATTTATTTTTTGTAACTTCTGTGTAAACATTTTTTGCGAAAAAAAAAATTCAAAAGTTTTCGTCGTTGGCAAAAAATGAAGAAAGCATAGAAATTTCTGTACATTGGATATCAATGAACTACTAAACTGCTGGCCAGACATAAAAAAAAAATAAAAAATTTTAAAAAGATAAACATTGAAAATATTAAAACAAAATACCACGTGAACGCTCTTTGAATCACTGTATGTACATATGTATATATGTTACGCCATCACTTGAAGAGCTATATATGTACTTATATAATTTTTTATTTTTTAATTTTTGATTTTTTGTTTCAACATCAATTAAAATAAATTGAATTTAATCGTTGCCATTAATTGGGCATTCGCATGACAACTGGCGCTGTATATACACAAATGCAATGAAAATCA
>NW_016195289.1:0-3049 GCF_001687245.7 Rhagoletis zephyria | reverse complement strand
AAGGTGCGGGTTTTCCGCCGGGATTACAAAACTTGTTATATTTTAAGACGTCTACCAAAATATTTCGGATAAATATTAAGATTTAAGTGAGCTGGACCGATTTGAAAATACCTCCAAAAACGGAGTTTTTTATGAATAAAAACAGTTTCTTAAAGATGTTTTTTGAAAAAATCCGCCTAAATGACAACGGTTTAAGCTTAAAAAATTTACATAAAAATATTTAAAAAAATATAAAAAAAAATTGACCGGAATCGTAATCATGAGATTTTTGATGCGGTTTTTTTTTCTTTTTTCAAAGAATGGTCTAAGAAAAACTTGAATAACTGAACCTAAACTCCTCCGATTTCGACTTGTGAGGTATCATNCGTTCGCTCCTCCTACCGTTCTCTTCCATCCTTTGAATGAGTTTATTAGAAAATAAATAAAAAGGGTGNAGTTCGCTCCTCCTACCGTTCTCTTCCATCCTTTGAATGAGTTTAGTTGCAAATAAATAAAAAGGGTGAGAAAACACCTTTCCAATGACACCTCTCAAGTCTAAATCCGAAGAGTTTAGGTTCAGTTATTCAAGTTTTTCTTATACCAATCTTTGAAAAAAGTTAAAAAACAGCATCAAAAATCTCATCATTACGATTCCGTTCAACATTATTTTTAATTTTTTTAAAATATTTTTATGCAAATATTTTGAGCTTAAACCGTTTTGTCATTTGAGGAGATTTTTTCAAAAAAGATCTTTAAGAAACTATTTTTATTCATAAAAAACTCCATTTTTGGAGGAATTTTCAAACCGGTCCAGCTCCCTTAAATCTTAATATTTTTTCCGAAATATTTTGGTGGACGTCTTAAAATACAATAAATTTTATAATTCCAGTGGAAAAATAGTACCGATTTTTTTTTTGTATGTGGAGCGATGCAGTCTAATGTACATACATACATATGTAGGAAAAATGGTAGATCTATCTTCTCTTAGAAACTCATAAGTTGACAAATTTTCTGCAGTATAAATTTCGTACATTAAATATTTAGCGTTTTCTTGTTGACCATATCTTAAACTATGTTCACATTACAACACAAATTACTTAGTTTTTTAAAAAATATTTTACATCAATTAAATCTGTTCACACTGGCTTTGCTGATATTTATATGCATATCAAATTTCTTTAACACAATTTTAATTGAAGAAGAAAACTATGTTTTCATGTAGAAATTTAAAATTGAATTTCAAATGAATGCCACAATTCTGGCGGCCTTGAAATAACAGTTGACCATAACTAAATGACCTGCTGTTCTTTTCCTACATACATATATCTTTTGAATGAATGGAGATAAAATGATACTTTAAGATCATTTTTTGGCATTTTTCATGGTTTTTCCAACACTTTTGGTAAACAAATAATTATTGATATTGCCAGTCAGTTAATATTGCCAAAACGCGATATCAAAAGGGTTTGCAAATGCACATAGACACAATTATTCCGCGTTCATGAAGATTATATCATTTCATGGTTTAATCGCACAAATTAGATTTACTTTACCTCGGAACTATCGCAGATAAATTAATTAGCATTCGAGGGCATTTGCGGCAGTTAGTCGATCTGTCTCATTTTAAGCGTGCACCCCATTTAGACCTCAGTGGAAATAGGCTATAAGCCTTTCGTAAAACTAACACAAGAAAATACAAAAATGGTAAGTTCATATACATATGTATGTATGCATTTATGTAAAAAAGATCGTTAATAAGAGCAAAGCAAATAAAAACAAAAGTATATAGTAAACCTTGCAAATGTAAGTGGCCGAATGGTCACCATTTTTGATACATTCGACTTTACACAATTAAAAAAAATTCTTTTAATTTTTATCCAGACTTAAGCTTCATGCAAGAAAAAATCTCATCTACGACATTTCCTCCATTAAGAGTTTGTCGATTAAATCAAAAAATATAAATTTCAGGCAAAACTAAGATTATTTTTATTCAGAATTTGTAGATTAAGTACAAAAATATATTGAATTTTATGCAAAAATACAATTCTTCTTATTTATTTAAGGAAATGAAATTATGTCAAGGAGCAGAATATTTAATTTAAAAATTAATACATTCGAGAAATCTTGCAAAAGTAGCATTTTGATAAAACCACTTATCTCAAATAATCCCATATAAAGAAATTGTTCGTTGGGTTGCCAAACAATATTGTGACGAGTAATTACCCACAGGTGTACTNTCAATTACAGACGAACAATTTAAGTGCCGCTTAATGATTAAAAAATATTAATTTTTAGCTCAAATATTTAAATTGTTTCTAAGTGTCCGATGTCGGCTATTTTAATGTGGAAAATGCAACCCTGATTTTGAATAGTAGTTCATAGTTAAATCAAATGCCGTTTAATTTTTGATCAGAAATGTACTTGTATAAGTTGTTTAGTCAAAACAGCGCAGTTATATTTTTTGTGGATTTTTTTATTAGTTACAGCTACTTAAACATAAATGAAAGTTTACAGCGTCAGCTTGTAGTGGAGAGTGCCTTTTTGATATTTTGCTCAGTTTCGGTGGGGTTTCAGTTAAATTCGAATTTCAAAAACGTTTTATTTATGGAATTATGGTCGGGAAACTTCACTCCCAGTTAATATTCTGAATGGATGAAGATTAAAAAAAAAGAATTTTTAACTTCAAATTGCCTAAGGCTGGTTTCAAAGTAACGAACGAACTGACGTTCGAAAATTATTTGTAAATTTTCAATCAGCCCTATCATGAGTTTAGCCCGAAAGAAAATTCGCTCGAATTTTTTTCGTGCGCTCGTAGTGAATAACGGAAGCGAAAAGTGAATTGTGAACGTTTTCGGGCGAAAATGAAACTCATGACAAGGCTGAATACTAAAATTTAAGATTAATTGATTATAAATATTATACATTATTCACACTATTTTTTCGCTAAAAGTTCTCAAATTAAAAAAAAATACTATAATATTTTGAAAAAAAAAATCTTCAGTACTAATTGTAAGTTTACTTACTTCTTTTGTTCCTTCAATATCTGATGTTCGCCGTACGCCTCATTAGT
>NW_016195288.1:0-3049 GCF_001687245.7 Rhagoletis zephyria | reverse complement strand
GATGATGACGGCAGGTGAATTGTGCTATGTGAGATATATTGACAATATTAATAACATTAAAAAACAACAACAACGCCGATATGTGAAATATACGACAACGCTGCCGCAACAGTAGACGTAAGCAATACAATCAAACAAATATATGAACCGAAGCGAAACAAAAGAAGACACCATAGAAAAATAAGCAGCAAACTGGTATAAGCTTGTGTATGTGTTCATATGCCTGTATGTATATTTGTGTGTGCATGCGTGCAACAAGTGTTGTGCAGACAGACATCAAGTGGTAGATGTTACCACAAATACAGCTGCGCTTATGCTTCACGCGCATGCATAGTGTATAGTTGTAACCTTATACAAATGTTGCCGAGACAGTTGCCTACGCGCTGGTATCTCTTAAGGGTCCTGTGCATGTGCGTGTGCATCTTTTTCAACGGTAATTGTGTGATGCAGTTGACAGCAACACTGCAAATACGTTGATGAGCACAATAAGAACAACAATAAAAACAGCAGCAAAATGACAACAATGCTGGCTGGCGAGCTACCTGGCGACTACTAGCCGGCTGCAACTATCAACATGCATTCGCATAATTTCGCTGTTGTTCTTGTTGTTTTGAAATTTGTATTAATTTCTCGATATTATTGTAGCATTTGTTGTTGTTTATAATGATGCGCATCACTCGACGCTGTTGCGCTTCTCGCTGCTGTTGTTGCTCTGTGGCTTTTAGATAAGCAGCCAGCATAAAAACTGACTTAAAAAGGCAGCTGGTGGTGATATGTGCGAGTGTAAGTGTGTGTATTATGTGTAGATTGTTGCTGCCAGGTAGTCACTCTTACTGTTTAAGCCAATCTAGTGGGACTTGCCACTGCCATGGCTGTTTGTTTATTTCTATTTAATTTTTTAATTTTTTTTTTTGAGACATACAACTGCGCGCGTCCACCTTAACCGTCTCTTCGTCCCCTCGCAAGCATCTACAAAGCAACTTTTATTGCTGCTGCCGCTTCAACCAACCATAAATATCTGCATATAGCACAAAAATAATTATTATAATTAAGTTAATGTTCTGTGTTTGTACGGTGGCATGGTGGCAGCGCAGCTGCAACAACTACATACATTTCTACAATCTAATATACATGCCAGCAAGCAACACAAAGTCGTTGCTGTGCAAATTAATATATTGGTGGTGAAGCGCGAAAAAATGCCACTAATTTAAGTGCCAACTACCGATGAACGGTCGACCCGTCGAGCGTCCAAAGCTACAGACACTGCTCTGGCTGGCAATAAGTGGGCTAGCGCGTGAATAGCAATAATAAAAACGGCAACAAATATTTGCCAGAAACTTGCGCTGCTATGTAGTTTAGCAAAGGCAATAAAATTGAAATTAGTTTTCTCTGGAAGCGCTTAGAAAAAACACACGCGCGCAAAAAAAAGCATAAAAAAGATCAACGGTGGTATGTAACAACAAATTTACTGCAAGTATAAGGAAAACAAGTGCGCGCNAGTTAATGTTCTGTGTTTGTACGGTGGCATGGTGGCAGCGCAGCTGCAACAACTACATACATTTCTGCAATCTAATATACATGCCAGCAAGCAACACAAAGTCGTTGCTGTGCAAATTAATATATTGGTGGTGAAGCGCGAAAAAATGCCACTAATTTAAGTGCCAACTACCGATGAACGGTCGACCCGTCGAGCGTCCAAAGCTACAGACACTGCTCTGGCTGGCAATAAGTGGGCTAGCGCGTGAATAGCAATAATAAAAACGGCAACAAATATTTGCCAGAAACTTGCGCTGCTATGTAGTTTAGCAAAGGAAATAAAATTGAAATTAGTTTTCTCTGGAAGCGCTTAGAAAAAACACACGCGCTCAAAAAAATGCATAAAAAAGATCAACGGTGGTATGTAACAACAAATTTACTGCAAGTATAAGGAAAACAAGTGCGCGCGCACGCTCGTGCATAGAAGCTGCAATGCGCGCCTGCACTTCTTTTTTTTCATACCGCACACCGCTTAACTCTCGCGCCTAAAAGCCACAATGCNCGCACGCTCGTGCATAGAAGCTGCAATGCGCGCCTGCACTTCTTTTTTTTTTCATACCGCGCACCGCTTAACTCTCGCGCCTAAAAGCGCCTGCTCTTCTTCTCTTCGTATCGCGCGCCGCTTACCTGTTGCGCCCAGTCTGGCGCTGCCCTTTATTTATTTCTAGTTCTTTTTGTTATTTTTATAGCACTAAACATGCACGCTGTTGAAACGTTTAAGAATCCGCGCATATACTACGTTCACTTGATTTTATTATTATTATTGTTATGCCATTTACTGCTTGAGTTGTTACTGCCGCTGCTTGTGTGCTTGTTTTTTATTTTTATTATTTTATTTATGTTGTTGTGCTGTTGTAATGTGTGGGAATGTTTTAATAATTCAGCACGCATCCACGTGAGGCGCGCTGCTTCATACGAAGCGCACTACATACACACACATTTACATATATAGATATACACGTGCTTGTATGTACTATACACATGTACATACATACATGAGCGCATAGCTAGTAAGCAATGACCATGCCATAAGACATCAGCAACAAATACTGTACATATAGCGCACAATAGTAGTAAAACAAGTAGAATAGCATAACAATAAAAATGAAATAACAAGCGTTACATGCATATCAGTAGATACATTAGCCAACCCATAAGCCACTTGTTGTTGATTAAAGAGGAATAAACAAAAAAAAAAACAATAAAAAAAATTATAAAGTAGCAGCGGAAAAAACGACTCAAAAGAATAGGTAACTCAAAGCAAAGGTGCTCAGAAAATGCACTCAAGCAAACATTTCTACATGTGTTGTTGTTGCTGTTGTTCCTAGTGGCTGCTGTTCCACTTGTCCGCTGCTTGTCATGCGCAATGCGTACGTTCAGCTTTTGGTGAACTCTTAACGCACTGCTCGCATGTGTACAAATGTACATATGCAATAGTTAGAGCCCTCGGAACACCTAACGCCTTACACATGCGCGCACGCAAAAACACTTATATTAACATACAAACGCTTAC
>NW_016195287.1:0-3049 GCF_001687245.7 Rhagoletis zephyria | reverse complement strand
CCTTGGCAATCTCCGTCATCTCCTCGCTGCTCGGCTTGGGCGTCTTCTCGAAAAAGTGATTCAACGCCTTCAGCTGCTCATGGGAAAAGGAGGTGCGCTTCTTGCGCTTCTTTCCCGGCTCCAGGAGGAGACAATTTGCAGAACTGCCGCCGCTGCTCAGCGAGCTTATGGTCGTGTCCTCCTCTTTGATCGCCTGCTCCAGTCCACCACCACCACCACCACTTTTACTGACTAGGAAATTTTGCTGCTGAACTGTTCCAGTCGCCACCGCCTTGTGTACTCGCTCCCTGAGGCTCTCCACCAGAGTAGACTCATAGGCGGGGTGCTGATTACTGGGCGGGTACTTCTCCATTGACGTTCGCAGCCAGTTCTCCAGAACGGGCTTTATCTTGACGGCACTTTTCGGCGTAATGTCCAGCTTTTCGAATCTACAAAACAAAGCAAAATGAAAACATGTTTTGGTTTTAGTAATCTGTTTTACAGCTGCTTATCAACTACTAAATCTACCTGCAAATGGCACTCTGACTGTACGACTGTCCGTCCGTCTTGACGGCCAAATCCTGGCACACCTGCGACTGCGTCAGCCCGCGCGCATGACGGAAGATCTTGAACTCTCGGGCAAAGAGGCGAATCGGCTCCAGGTCGATGCCATTGTAGAAGCGCTTGTCGCGAAGGTTCGTTATCGTTTTTTCTGTGAATTAATTAATGGAGAAGATGTGTTAACTTACAAAAGATAAAAACAAGAATATGGCTGCCTACCTTTGGCAGCCGCCCAGCTGTTGGTCGTCGACTCCGGCTCCATCTGAGCCGAGCTGGCAGTCGATCCAGAGGGCGACGGTGTCATCTGCAGGGCACCAAAGGCGTGGCCGCTGCTGTCATTGCTGGCCTCCTCTTCATGGCCCTCTCTCGTCTGTCTTTCTTCTTCTTCTTCCTCCTCATCCTCATCCTCATACTCATACTCCTCCTCATCCCCCGCACATGAGTCATTGGTGGTCTGGTCCTCGCCGCAGTCACTGCCCAGAAGGCGATTGTTGATCAGATCAAAGGCCGCCTTCGTCAGACCGTTCTTCCGCACCAGTTTAATCTCCTGACCGCCGTTGATTGCACTCTCGCCGGTTGTGCTCAGCTCCATCTCCTCCTCCTCTTCATCCTCGGTGTCGGTAAAGTGGCACTGTGATCCGTAGCTGGACTGGTAGCCCTCTTTGTCCTCCTGCTGTTGTTTGCCCTGCTGTTTGTTCGTCGTCGTCGATGTTTGGCTGCTGCCGTTCCTGTTCCTGTTCACCTCAGCTGTCCCAGTTGCGGATTTGTCTTCTCCATCGCTGGTGGGACAACTTTGCGCCTTTCCCTCCGCCTCCGCCTCATCGGCCATTTCCGCCTCATTCACCGAACACTGACTGCCGTTGTCTGCCACCTCGGTGGCCTCGGTCGAGGAGTAGGCGTCATTGGTGCTGTNCAGCAGCTCGTTCTGGGCTGTTTTCCTCCTCCTCTTCTTCATCCTCGTCTTCGGCTATCTTCAGCGAGCCACAGGAGGAAGAGGAAGAAGGCCTTGAAGGTCGTTCAATTGCGACGTTTTCAACCGGCGAGTTTTCCTGTGTCCGCGATGAGGACGGCTCATTCTGGTGGCTCATCTGTGAGGACTGGTTTTCCCCTTCTTCTTCTCGTTTCAGGTTAGCAGCAGTCATAACATTTTCCTCTAGTGTTTTTTGCATCTGCGGGTGGTCGTCGCACTGTGTGGCCTGATCACTTGAAGGCGTTGACTTCACTTTGACCACCGGTGAGAGAGCTTTGGTGTTTACAGTTTTGCCAATGTTGTTGCCAATGTTGCCCTTTGCTCCATTTGTCGTGTTGTTGTTGCTGCTACCTACTCCTAAATTTGCCATGCTGTTCAGCGTCAGTGTCGTCTGAACGGTGGGCAACTTCCGTGTGGTAGTGGTCTTTGCCTTCTGACTAGGAGAGTGCTGTTGTTGCTGTTGATGGCTCAAAAGTTTAGGACTTGTCAGCAGGAGTACCGTTTGCTGCTGCACCGGACTGCACAGCTGCTGCTGCTGATGCTGTTGAAAGGATTTTTGGTCAAGAACGGCACTGGGAATGATCGAGCCGTTGTTGTTAGTCAAGACGACCATCGCAGTAGTTGTGTTGTTGTTGCTGTTGTTATTGTTGTTTGTTTGCTGTTGTTGTTGCTGCTGATGTTGGAATGCAAGATTGTTGGAGGCTGACGAGGTGGCCGGTATCAAGAGCGACTGCTGCTGCTGTTGCTGACTGGTCGTCGACTGACCACNTTGTTGTTGCTGTTGTTATTGTTGTTTGTTTGCTGTTGTTGTTGCTGCTGATGTTGGAATGCAAGATTGTTGGAGGCTGACGAGGTGGCCGGTATCAAGAGCGACTGCTGCTGCTGTTGCTGACTGGTCGTCGACTGACCACCACCTGACATTGTCTGGTGGTGAATCTGCGGACTGGTGTTGAGAATCAGCTGTTGTCCACCGGGAGAGGGCGAGGTGATCATCAGATGGCCGCCGCCGTTCTGAAGCGGCTGCATGCTCGGCGACTGATGATTGAGCGCCGTTGCTCCTGTAGGGTGATTTGCCTGCGTTATAAAGGTGGTCGTCGTCTGCTGTTGGGGACCGGTGGCTAGCGTCAGGCCTCCATTAGGACCGGTGGTGATAAAGTTCATCGTCTGGGTATTTTGAAGAGGCACTGTTATTGCGGTGGGCTGTTGCGTCTGATGCATCGTTGCCGGCCCGTTCGGCGTTGCCATCAACTGTGGTGATATCAACGTGGTATTGCCGGTGGTGTTCATCGTGGGTTGCTGTTGCTGTTGCATCGTCTGAATGACCTGACCATTGGGCAGGACAAACTGGTAGATGGGGGCCGGCTGAGTGGGCGGCGGCTGAGGGGCGGTCATCAGGTGTTGACCATTGACTCCCAGTGTCGGATTGCTGCTGATGACATACTGCTGTCCGTTTGGTCCGCTCACTATTTGACTGCCTCCATTGAAGGTGATTGCACTGGGCCCGGCGTTCAGTGGCGATGGCGCCTGCAGCTGAAACTG
>NW_016195286.1:0-3049 GCF_001687245.7 Rhagoletis zephyria | reverse complement strand
CAAAAGAAATCCAAAGATTTGTTCACGTATATGGTTGAGAAGCGGGCTTGAATCGGAAAAGGCTGATCGAAAATTATCTGGTTTTATTTCAATAAACAAAGCTAAGCAGTAAACTTTAAAATTCTACATTAGAATTAAAGTGCTTAGTAAAAAAAAAAAAACAGTTTAAAAATTGGTAAAAACAGCCTAATACTATATAGTTAAAAATTTAATATATTTGAATTTGGGTTTAGCTCTAGTTTGAATTACTTTCTAAAAAATTAATAATGCTATCGTTCTTTAAGATATTCTTTAAATGTAGGTAGGTTTTACCGAGTATCCCTCATCACGATGGCGACTATCTGTTTGCTCGTTATGTCAATTTACGAACACACACATGTGTATGTATGTAGTAATTACCTGCCAAGGTAAAGAACTTATGAAAACCATTAACAAGCTTAGATTCCAAGGACTCACTAAATTAACGATTTAGGGCACCCTCTTAAAAGGACTTGTACTGCCGTGCTACCTGCGCTACTAAGCACCATAGTAATTTTCATAAATCATATAAAAGCAGTTTGCTTTGCTATCGTGGCACATTCTAAGTTCTGCACTCACAATTACATGGCATTTGCATATCGTGAAAGAAACTAAAATATCGAAGTAATAAAAAAAAATATAAAAAGTAATATGCAAAATAAAATGGAAGTGCAAAATGCCTCCTTTGATTTCTACGTTTACATCAGCAGTCCATTCACATCCACTTCGTATGCTGATCAATATTATTGTGGTAATTTGCCGATCGAAGAAAATGTGCCTGAGCCGGCATTGGAGGTGGAGGTACGAACCGAAGTTGGTGAATCCGTGGGTCAACTGCAGAAAAATATGTTGGAGTTGCAAGTACTTGGAGATTTAGATCTGCAGAGTTAATAACTATTTTTTAATTATATAGACTATGTAGTTTTGTAAATAGACTAAATTAAGTATTTAAATATAAGCAGTTAAAAAAATTTAATTTTGAAATACTTTATTAAAATATTCAGTGCTTGGCCCGAGTTAAATTTTAGTTACATACAAAAATTGTGGTTTGCTTTAAATGAAGATGGCGGGAACACTTAGCAAGGGGATTGTGTACTATTTCTCTTCGATAATTTTATTTCTTTGATCGATTTAATAGAATTCTCAACGAAGGATGTTATATAATCTCAAGGGTTGTCGCCATCATCTATTTTCCTGGCGCCGAAGAAATTTCTCCAAGTGAGTCATTAAACCCGGACCATTGTTTAATTCCGTTCACTAATATGTTAAGCGATGTATGCATTCTTTTTATAAAATCTTGCAGTTAGGTCATATTTTAACAGATTTTAAAATTAAAATCGAAATTATTGCTTTAAGTACCATTATTGACTGAAAAAATTAATACATTTTTTTTACAACTCTGGGCTGGACATCTTAAACTTTCTAAGATATAGTATATTTCATATATCATAAAATTAGAGAAACTTTAAAGATCACTGATACTATGTATTACAATAAGAAAAATATCGTTACGGAACAATAAGAAAAATATCGTAATTTCATATTAAAAAAACACTAACCGAGCGACAGTGTTGAACATATGCTAGTATTCATTAAGTAAGTAAGTATACAAATGTCGATTTTCCACAGAAAAATATGATAATTTATGAACCTAATTCGCTACATAACTCATATACTAGCGTTTTTTTAGTTGTGTCTAGGAATGTTAATCCCGGGATCCCGGCCTTTTTAAGGTCCCGAAAATCCCGGGATTTTCGGCAAATAGTCCCGGGATTTGTAACTTGCACTGATGGCAATAATAGAAACTCCTTTTCTTGACCAGTATTTGCCATATTTATTTATTTTTTTAATAATTCATATTTTTTTTTATAAATGTCCAGCTCATTATACATATAAAACGCGCGATAGTAAATTTTAAACAGAAATATCAATATATTCGCGAAACCATTGCGTTTTTAGTTTTTCACTCTGGCATCAGTAATTCAAAAATGGTTTAAAAAATTTAGAGAAATGTGCTTAGAGAATAAGTATGGGTATCAAACTAAAAAGGAAATGCTGTAGTAGAATTTAAAAAGATAAAAATTTTGGTGCAGAAGGACTGGTAAATATTGAAAATATCATTTTAAAATTTTATCCTTGAAATTTCGCAATATTTATTTTTGAAAAAATTTTATGTTAAGGACTTATATAAACTCGATAATATCCTCGAATTTCCTCCTTCTGACTTTATCAGTTTAAAATATTACCTATTAGTCCTTGTGAATCCAAAAAATTTTAATTTTTTCAAATTCTAAAGAAATTTTCTGTTGAATTTGGTACCCATAATTTTATTCTACATTGCATTGCATTTTTTAAATAATTTTGGTATTGATCATACCTTTGAAGTTCTTTAAAATAAATCCTGACGCCAGAGAGAAACAATAAAAGCGCCACTTTAAATAAAAAAGTAGGTTTCAAATCCATTTATTTATTATTTATTTTATGGTAGGAGAGATAGAAGCAATTTTTTTCGATTTAAGNCTGAACAGTAATGAATATCTAAATCCCGGGATTGTGATAACTACATCCCGAAAATCGCGGGATCAGAAAAAGCTGAAAAAATAACATCCCCAGTTGTGTCGTTATTGCAGAGGACCATCGATATGTACTTGCAAACTGTATTAAAATACTAGTTTTAAGATACTTTATTTCAAATATGTACCCATAGCTTGAAAATGTTAAGAATTGCATTTTGCCATAGACATTTTTTAACCGGTTTTAATTAGAAGAAGCAGTTTAATTTTTTCCTTCTGGCAAAATAACCCCGAATCCCGTTTGCCTAATGCCACAAAGTTTCGCTTTAAAAGCCTTGAATGCGTTCTTCAAGCAATCGAGAAGGTCAACACAGTATCAGTACGTAATTTAATCAACATTTCCTCATTGGCTATGCTCTAATTTATGTGTGCTTCCCTGGTCACAAATCAGTCGCTCTGTTTGACAAGCTGCTAATAAAATAGTCTGCCCATCACAAACATAGCAATTCGGTTAGTCT
>NW_016195285.1:0-3049 GCF_001687245.7 Rhagoletis zephyria | reverse complement strand
GGATTCACAAAAAAACTTTCATTTAAAATCCCGTAAAGTCTCAAGAAATTTAAAAAGCCTAGGTCATTTCAAAGAGCTTCGAAATGTTGCAAAAAAATTCCGACAAGTCGTGAAAAATTGCAGGAAATCACGAAAAACTCAAAAAACCGTCTCGATATGTTACAAAAAAATAACGAAATGTTTCAAAAAAATATAAAATATGACGAAAACCTCGATAGCTTAAATATGTTCCGAAAAAGTACTGAATTTTCTCGAAACCCTGCGGAATATACCGAAAAGTTACCGAAAAATTCCAAAAAATCTTGAAACAATTTTCCAAACTTTTGGAAAGTCCAATACTATAGGTTATCGAAAAATTAAAAAAGCGCAAAAAGTTTCAGAGTATCTGAAAAATTCCGACAATTCAAAAAGGGTCTACAAATAATCCTATGAAGTCTCGGAGCATTACGCAAAAATCATGAAAAGTCTCGAATAAAACCCCAAAGTACCACGAAAAACCCGGTAGTTAAAAAAAGGTTTAAAAAGCTTGGTTTCTTCGAAAACCCCCGAAAAGTACAAAGTACTTTCCGAAAATCCCGACAAACATCGACAAGTTTCCGAAAATATCCCTAGAATCAAGAAATGTCACGAACGACTTCCAAGAAGCCCCGTCACAACACGCAAAACACTGAAAAATCTCGAAAAGCTTAATCAAATTGCAACAAGGCCAAGAATTTCTCGAAAAAAAATGCGAAAGGTTCTGGAAAAATCTTGGAGAATTACGAAAAAACACAACGAACAGTTTCGAAAAAAATTGCAAAGTAAAAGCTTCCGAAAATTACCGGATTTCCATATGTTACGAGAAATCTAGAAAACAACTCGTTGAAGAAATCTGGTCGGGGAAGTATGGCGAAATTCGAAGCAGCGGCTATAACTTCTACCATATGTAAATTGCTGACTTAATTCNAAGGTTCTGGAAAAATCTTGGAGAATTACGAAAAAACACAACGAACAGTTTCGAAAAAAATTGCAAAGTAAAAGCTTCCGAAAATTACCGGATTTCCATATGTTACGAGAAATCTAGAAAACAACTCGTTGAAGAAATCTGGTCGGGGAAGTATGGCGAAATTCGAAGCAGCGGCTATAACTTCTACCATATGTAAATTGCTGACTTAATTCGCACAAGTTTTTCCATTAAGAAAGAAATAGAAACGGTGTACAGTTTAATAAAATTGATGAATCTAGAAAAAAACTTTTAAGGCATCCGTAAATCCCACAAAAAATAACTACGAAAATTTACTCTAAAGAGAATACTGAGAGTTCTCGAAAGACTCGCAAAAAGTCTCGTCATATCCAGTTAATAGTGTAAGATCTCGAAAAGGCTTAAAAAAGTTTAAGAATGTACCGTTACTAACCGCAGAACTCTACGAAAAAAACTGGAAACACCGAAAGGTTTCGAAAGAATTCCCAAGATATGGAAAAAGTACTGATAGGTCATAAAAACTTCTGACAAGTTCCAGAATTTCCCGCAATGTTTTTTATAAAACCTCCAAAAAAAAACGAAATGGTTCTCAGAGAGTTCCGAAAAATGCCGAAAGGCTGCGAAATAAAAACGCAAGAGCTCCGAAAGATCTTAAAGATCTTGAAGAAGTACCAAAATTTTTGTGAAGAAAAGACGCCAAAAAGTCCCGTAGAAAGGACAAATCATTGCCTAAAAGTACCCGAATTTATGAATGCATTCGTTCTTTTATAAATCTAAATTTATTAACTATTTATTTTGGTTTCAAAATCTGAAAATTATTTATACGTACAGTATATACTTTTTTGTACTCCTGTTCTCTCTGAGCCTTCGACAGTTTATATAAAANAAAAAGTACTGATAGGTCATAAAAACTTCTGACAAGTTCCAGAATTTCCCGCAATGTTTTTTAAAAAACCTCCAAAAAAAAACGAAATGGTTCTCAGAGAGTTCCGAAAAATGCCGAAAGGCTGCGAAATAAAAACGCAAGAGCTCCGAAAGATCTTAAAGATCTTAAAGAATTACCAAAATTTTTGTGAAGAAAAGACGCCAAAAAGTCCCGTAGAAAGGACAAATCGTTGCCTAAAAGTCCACGAATTTATGAATGCATTCGTTCTTTTATAAATCTAAATTTATTAACTATTTATTTTGGTTTCAAAATCTGAAAATTATTTATACGTACAGTATATACTTTTTTGTACTCCTGTTCTCTCTGAGCCTTCGACAGTTTATATAAAAACCGAGTAAACGCCAAAACCTCCGTCCTAAAGTTTGACAAGCAGGCTTGGGTAATATAGCTCAACTGTCCGCGGCCAAAATCCCGCAAAAATTATATCGACATACTTATCAGATATTATGCATATAATATTCTTTTACAAGCAAAGCAAGCTGTAATACAACCAATCACAATTTGGTAATACGAGACATCTGTAAGTCATTCGAGCTACTGTTTTTGAACTTAGAAAAAAGATGTCATTTAGAAATTCTTCAATGACTACATTTTCATATTTTTANTCGCAAAAATGATATCGACATACTTATCAGATATTATGCATATAATATTCTTTTACAAGCAAAGCAAGCTGTAATACAACCAATCACAATTTGGGAATACGAGACATCTGTAAGTCATTCGAGCTACTGTTTTTGAACTTAGAAAAAAGATGTCATTTAGAAATTCTTCAATGACTACATTTTCATATTTTTAGGCATGTAACCACAGCTACTAAGCACTAGTTTACTGAAAACTTGATTTGTTGCTAGGTATGTAGGTATGCAAGTACATAAGAATGTAAAATACTTATAACTGTCAGATAAATGATTATAAATGTACATTTGTCTGAAGAAATAAATGTTTCCTTCGCGCAGCTAAATGTGTGACCGTGTGCGAGTAGTTATTCGTTGCGCTGTCGTAGATCTCTATTTGCAATATTTTTAATGCGTTGCAATTGAAGGAAATGGCATTAAAAATTAATTGTATTTGATTGCAAGTTCCTGCGACTGTCCGCGATGCCGACTACGATGGTTGTCAGTAGGTGGTTAAAATAGGAA
>NW_016195284.1:0-3049 GCF_001687245.7 Rhagoletis zephyria | reverse complement strand
TGTTTCAGCCCCAACCATTTCCGTTGCACCATTTCCGTGTGCAATTCCCATTCAATTTGCCAATTTACTTGCAACCAACCAACCACCGCTAAAGAAGTTTGACTTCAAAAACTAAAACGCACGCATAGCAACCACATTGTTCGGACGAAAATTTCTTTGCATTTGTCAGAACACGCATTCATAGTAACCATGCATTAGGGCCGGTTACTCAATATCTGGTTAACACTAACTACAGGTCGAACATCGTTATCGACCCCCTGTTATATGTTACAAAGTCGATAACGATGTTTAACCTGCAGTTAGTGTTAGTCAGACATTGGGTACCCGGCCCTTAATGACTCAATGTGTATCTTGTTTTGGTCTTGGGAACTAAAAACTACATATATATAGTTTAACAATAGAGTGAAATGCAAATGTTTTGCAGTATACGCCAACGGCATCTTTCGTTTTATTGAAAAATTGTACATTTATCTTTTAATCGAGATAATACGAAATGAAATTTTTTCGGAGAAATATACAGTTTTTTTCGAAAAAAAGTACGAAAGTTAGGCATAGCCGAAGACAACATACATATGTACTTACTTACTCTTTTACAAAATATAAACATCCACATTTCCGAGTACAGCTCACAAAAAAAACAAAGATAAACTTCATCGTTAAAAGAGTAAGGAAGGGGTGCTAAAGCAAGTGGCTCTTTTTAAATTAATGTAACTAATGCGGCGAAATGAAGCCATGCAAGCATAATCCATTTAAGCTACATTTAATTAGGAATTACTCCTACACTCCGCAAAAATGCATTTAAGTATGCAAAAGCATTTCGTAGTTTCAACAACGTACACCTTTTCCCGTTAGATNAATTAGGAATTACTCCTACACTCCGCAAAAATGCATTTAAGTATGCAAAAGCATTTCGTAGTTTCAACAACGTACACCTTTTCCCGTTAGATTCAAGGAATTTTCAATTTATTTCTGGTTTTCTTATGCACTGACTACTATGTTTTAATTACTCTTAAGATGTACTTTTTCAATACTCACACAACGGGTAGTGAGGCAAAATGGAAAGGACTACTCCTTTTTATTTCGGGACTACAAGCAACTTAATGGCATTTATAAAAAAAAATATATACTAAGTATTTTTGTATCTATGTACGTATGTGTGTATNGCAAGGAATTTTTAATTTATTTCTGGTTTTCTTATGCACTGACTACTAATGTTTAATTACTCTTAAGATGTACTTTTTCAATACTCACACTACGGGTAGTGAGGCAAAATGGAAAGGACTACTCCTTTTTATTTCGGGACTACAAGCAACTTAATGGCATTTATAAAAAAAATATATACTAAGTATTTTTGTATCTATGTACGTATGTGTGTATGTATGTGCACATATTAATAGTTTTTTAATTATGTTGAGGCTGACGTTTTCTCGGTTATTTTGACTTTTGTACGTACATACATATAATGCACAGTGGCGATAACGCAAATAGGGAAGCGACATTTTAGCAAGTTTTGGCACGTTTNTGTATGTGCACATATTAATAGTTTTTTAATTATGTTGAGGCTGACGTTTTCTCGTTTATTTTGACTTTTGTACGTACATACATATAATGCACAGTGGCGATAACGCAAATAGGGAAGCGACATTTTAGCAAGTTTTGGCACATTTCTTTGTTTAAAAAAATTGTATTATTTTTTATGAAAATACAACTTACTATCTAAGAAAAGCATGTAAACAGAGATAAGGGCTTTCAAATTTATGGGTCGAAAAATCGACTAGCGGCCGTACTTAGGTAAAATCATAGGTATGTATTTTAGGTTGAAACCAGGCACCAAAAATAAGATATATTTTAAGTCCGAAATGAAAGTCCTTTCCGGATAACAAACAAACCGCTTATTCAAATTAAATAAGTTNCATATATTTTAAGTCCGAAATAAAAGTCCTTTCCGGATAACAAACAAACCGCTTATTCAAATTAAATAAGTTTTGTATCAAATGAAAGAAGACTGAAATAGCTTCTATCCCTTCTGCAGTGTTTGGAATTGATCCCTTCCTTTAATGTTTTCGGGTAGTTTTGACCCAAAGATAGAAATTAGTAAAGTTTAGGAAAGACGATAATTCAATATGAATTCAGTTAATATTTTATTTGTCACATGCAGAAACTTCATCGGCAAGTGCTATATGCTTACCGGTTCAAATTTACCCTTAAATACTATTCAATAATTTGTATCAAAATTACCCAAAACTCTGTGGATGTATGGAAAATCCATTTCCATTTTCCATTTCGCCTTCAAGAAAAAATAAAATAAAATGAGAAACTTTTATTTTTTTGAAAAAAAAACATAGCTTATTATGCTTTTAATAAATAGACAACGCCGCAGCTTATTTAAAGTTAACTCTGTAATTATAGAAATTTTGATGGAAATTGAGTCATTTTGACCCAATCAGTGCAGAAGTGTTAAACAAAAATATTTATATATTTTTAATTTAGTACAAAAAATGTATATTCATATACCTGGCGCAAGGTTTGTTCTACGGTAATTAATTAACATTTCTTATTGAAATATATTTCAACAGGTGGCTTTCCTCGTGTAGACATTTCAGTTTTAAAGCCATTTTAGTCCTCTTTAATTTGACACCAGACTTGTTTAATTTGTATAAGCGGTTTGCTTATTATTAGGAAAGGCCATTTATTTCGGCCTTAAAAAATATTTGGCCAGGTTTAACTGTTAAAAAGTACCTGTTATTTTCGGTCCCTGTTTGAAACGAATACGGTATGGTTTATTTTTATCTCAGTGTGTATGTGTATGCACCTCAAAAGCAGACAGGCCACCCCATCTACTTCCACTTTGTTGCTGTATGCCCCAATCACCGCTCAGACCACCCCCACATCCAATGCTTCATAGTTTCCATGACATGGCTTTGTAGAGGCTACCAAATTACTTTTTAATACACATCAAATTATGTTTTTGCTACTTTGTGAGTTTCATATTTTAGTTGTTAATATTTTTTCTTTCTCTATATGTAGCTTGAAGTAGAAGTTTTGTAGC
>NW_016195283.1:0-3049 GCF_001687245.7 Rhagoletis zephyria | reverse complement strand
GAAGACCTTGAAGACGAATTGCGCGATATAACCGGCTACATAATTGTTGTTGGAGATTTCAACGCAAGAGGCGTGGAATGGGGTATGCCCCAAAAAAACACCAGACTGGTCCTTGAAATGGCAGCCCGCATTGGCCTGACCATCCTCAACACCGGATCGACCACTACATATCGAAGGCCGAGTTTTGGATACTCTATCCCTGATATAACCCTGGTCTCAGAAAGCCTTCTTCGAAGGGCCGACGGATGGAGAGTGATGGAAGACCTGAGTGGTAGCGACCTCAACTACATCACCTTCCAAGTCACTGACACAACGCGAGGGCAAACACGTAGTATCCCTCGCAGGAAACCAGAAGGGAACCCGGCTAGGGTCGATGTTCGCAAGTTCGATACATCACTCCTAACAGATTCCCAAGGTATTTCACCTACAACGGGAGAGATCCACAACAGGGAGTCTTGTAATAAGATGGTCGAAGAAACCATGCGCTGCATTCACCGGGCATTCAAAGCCTCAATGCCACAGAGGAGAGCACGGTCAGGTAAAAAGCAGGTATACTGGGGGAATGACCGAATTGCAGAGCTGCGAATAGAATGCGGAGACTCGTGGTAGACCTGTGGCGCTGACTAGAGCAGCAGTCTACAAAAGCGCCAAGAAAGCACTTGCGGCCGAGATACAGAAGAGTAAACGGATGGAAGAAGGCGAGACTGGTGCTTATACCCAAGGGCAAAGGGGACCCAAACTCTCATTCATCCTTCCGGCCACTCTGCATGCTAGACACAGCAGGCAAAATGATGGAGAGTCTGCTCAAAATACGCTTGACGTCAGCCATAGAAAGCGAGGGAGGCCTTTCACCCCGACAACATGGCTTCAGGAAGGGACACTCAACTATAGGAGCAATTGGCGAAGTAGTCGAGGCGGTACATAAGGCCGAAGAAGCCTGCCACCAGGCGCGGCCAATAGTGCTGCTAGTCACACTGGACGTCAAGAACGCCTTCAACTCGGCAAGATGGGACGATATGCTGGAGGCCTTGGAACGGTCATTCAAGGTTCCAACATACTTGCTAGATATGATCCGGGACTACCTCAGAGACCGTTGGCTTTTGTACGACACAACACAAGGTCAAAGAAACAGACGTATAACCGGCGGAGCGGCACAGGGCTCTGTACTTAGCCCGGACCTCTGGAAAGCCACGTATGACAGTCTGTTGCGCACGGAAATGCCGGAGAGCGCCTTCCTTGTTGCTTTCGCGGATGACGTGGCCGCCGTCATAACAGCAAGAAACGTCCAGCTAGCACAGCTCAAGCTAAACCAGGTCATGCGCAACGTCAGTGGATGGATGAGCGATCACGGTCTGCAATTGGCTACAGCCAAAACGGAGACCGTGCTCCTTACCAGAAAACGGTTCCCAAATATTATAAATATACTCGTGACGACTTCTAGGTCTACGAAATACCTAGGGGTGAAGCTTGACTGTAGGGATGTGCCGGGTATCCGGTAGATATCCGGAATCCGGCCTATGCGGCCGTTTTTTGGTTATCCGGTTATCCGGCCAGATACTGGCTAATATCCGGCCGGATTCCGGATATCGATTATAGAAGATTCAATTTAGAAATTTAACCCAGATTTTGTATTTTTGTAATGCAATTTAATAGTATCTAATTAGTAATCAAAGTTAACAATTTTTATATTTTTCATTATGAAAAGAAGCATTTCCGCATTATCGGGCAACAACCTATTTGTATTTTCAACATAAATGTTACCCGATGCACTAAATACTCTTTCCGAGTTCACTGAGGAAGGTGGCGCCCAGAGATACTTCATTGCCAGTGTAAACAAATTTGGAAATTCTTTGCGGCTATACTTCCACCAAGTTAAGGGATCTTCTTGTCTGGATATAAGAGGTAGCTGCAAATATTTCTCTATTTCTAGTTCATAAATCGCTGCCTTTTTTCTTGTGCGTTCGCTGCCTTTTTGATGTGTGTAAGTCAAACCATCTAATTACACAGAAATATCTGCGCACAATAATTTAAATAAAAACGCATAATTGAACAAGGAAAAAGCATACGACTTAGTATTAGTATTAACAAATGAATACAAAGCTTTCTAAAGCTTCTCTTCAACTTCACCCAAAACGCAAAAATGACCATCTAATTACACATAAGACAGTTTGATCAAACAATGTGACCATGTAATGTCCATATAAGGCATCAACACACATGTGCGATTCTGACGGTGCGAATCTGTTCCGAAAAAATTACAACAATGCCGCAACTATTTATTGGAACATTCACAGCTCTTCATTTCGTCGTGCCGAAATTGCAGACCTACGCGTTCGGAAACGAAAAAGGTTGATAGGCGGGTTCTGTATAATTTAAAAAAAAATTAACGTAAGAAAACAAAACATCTTGATTGTTCAAAAGCAAAGAATTTGATTAAGATTGTTTTTTGTTTGTTTATAAGATGCCATTTTTCACTGCGATAGCATCGCACAGATGTGTGCGTAATTGTGTTTTCGAAGTGGTGAATTCTGTAGCATCAGAAACGGTGCAAAGGTCGAGGTGAACTCGAGCCGGCAAAAAAACAATATTGTGAAATTTATTAAGGGCAGCAGTCTACCGGATATCCGATCGGATATTCGAATCCGGCTGTTATTTTTTACAGGATATCCGGAATCCGGTTATCCGGCAAAATCTATTCCGGCACATCCCTACTTGACAGCAAACTCACATTCTGGGAACACATCCATGGAGTATGTGAAAAAGCTGCGCGGAGCACGGTGGCTCTAAGCCGGCTGATGGCGAACGTGGGCGGCCCGAAGCCATGCCGCAGGAAGCTTCTGATGACAGCGGTCCAATCGGTGCTCCTGTACGGAGCAGAAATATGGGCCGACGCATTCAAAGTCAAAAAATACCGGAATCAAATGTTTTCGGTCCAGCGCAGAGGGGCACTACGCATTGCTTCTGCATACNCAAAGTCAAAAAATACCGGAATCAAATGTTTTCGGTCCAGCGCAGAGGGGCACTACGCATTGCTTCTGCATACCGTACA
>NW_016195282.1:0-3049 GCF_001687245.7 Rhagoletis zephyria | reverse complement strand
ATAAGACTGCTATAGACTTTTAGGTAGTTTAAAGAAATTTGGAACGACAGTAGTTGATACCAGCGCCGGGTATATAAAATTCGGTTTCGCCCGAAATTATACTTCATCACTTGTTTTTTTAATTTTTAATTTTTATTGAGCTTGAGGACCTTATTATTGATAATTTTTTGTGGAAAAACAACAATAAAATTATTTCAAAATAAATTGTTACTAGGCCTGAAAATAACAAAAACCATATATTGAAATATTTTCTTTAAGAAGCTAAGAAGCAAATTAATTTTCTTAGCTCTTTGCTCCAACTCCGCTCCAACTAAAATCCTTTGCTCCTTTGCTCCGCTCCGAAGTCCTGATTATAAGTAGTCAATATTTGACCATCGATATCCTGTCTGCTTGGCGGTATACGAGAAGTTCTGTGATCGTTTGATTTCCTGTAAAGGAACTGGTTAGGCATTCATAAAAAATACCCTATTGGGCTAGCTCATCATTTTTGTCGTTGTAATCAAAACCTTTTTATCATAGTACCGAATACAGGTAGACGGGCTTTGCCTGACCTTCCGATTGTTTTCTCACAATCTATGACATATATAAAAGTAATGGCTGACTGACTGTCAATTAGGTTGTTCACACTTGCTTGGTTATGTTGTTGTTGTTGTTGTAGCAGCATACAAGCTCCCCAAAGAGTTTTTGGGGAGTGTTGCTGAAGTGATAGTCCTTGGCCAAATATAAATCTGGGTCGTTCCGGTTACGTAGACCCGACTGTCGTGGGAACGTGGTTATCAGGTTATCTGGTTAAAAATTATTATTCTGTAGTGTATTTTGTTGTTGTAAACTGAATAAAAATAGAAAACCACATAACCATATAACCCGATTAGCAGGCAAGTGTGAACAACGTAAGTTGTAAGAATGATACGTAAGTTGGTAAATCGTTGAATTGCTAGTCTTCTTAGAAGCAGAGATACTGGCTTTAACAAAGTGTCGAATCCCACACTTTTTCCTAATGACAACAAAATTTTTAGAACGGTTAGCGATGATGTATACATACAGTGCCGAACAGAAGTATCGGCACAGTGAATTTTTCGCAATATATGCAAAGTTCTTTATTCTAATTTATTTTCGATAACTTTTTATAAAAATATGGTTAGTGTGCAAATTTAATGAATTTTCCTGAGTGTTGCACAAAGTTTAGAGATTTTATTATTACGTTTTCTGGTGTAAAATGAACTATACTTTGTCACTGTATGTAATTTAATATCTTACATACACATCGATAACAGAGTACGCCTGGACTCCTTAAGGACAAATTCCTTAAAGATTTCTTGAGAAATGGTTACTTCAATATTGCTTTTCTATTAACTAAATTACCGACACTCTAGTGATTTAGGATTTTTCTTTATATTAAGTCGAACTCTAAGTAGTTATTTAGTAAAATTAATAAATTTAAGTCCCGAAATGTTTATCTCTAGAACTCTTAGCAAGTCCATATTAGTTAATACTGAAATATGTACAAATGAATGCACTAAAAATCTAAAGGTTTTGGTAGATATAACTTTAACCTTAGTAACCACTTGCGCGACATCGGCAATGCGAAAAAGAATACTGGATTGGATTTACATACAACAAAGATCACTCTACTGCGATCCCGCCAACGTAAAGACCTTAATTACCCTTTAATTTAATTTAATTTGATATCATCTAATTAAATTGTTAGATGTTAATATTTTTACTACTAAACGACTCAGATCGTGCGATTATTTTTACTAGTTACTATTACTACTACTACTACTATTACTCACCACACACTCACTCTCCTACCCCGCTTGATTCACTTTAGCCGTTAAATCAATTCGTAAGCAACAACTTGTTGAAGTCCGTACCATGGCCAATCCACCGTCGGTGGTGAAATTGGCTCTGGAGTCAATCTGTTTGCTGCTGGGTGAGAATGCGACCGACTGGAAAGCAATTCGTGCCGTTATAATGCGGGAAAACTTTATAAATTCAATTGTATCTAACTTCAATACTGAAAATATAACGTAAGCATGACAACAACAACAACAAAAACAATATAATAAGTTAACTATTTTTACACCTTTGTTGTTATATTTTTTTTTTTTGTATTCGTTGAATGAGTGGCGCAATTGATTGATGATTCGAAGCGGTTTTTGGGATAAAATTGAGCAATATACATATGTATGAGCAACTCCGGTTTAGTTTTTTTTAATGGTTAACTGCAAGGAATTTCTTAGATTTGATCCACAAGTGTTATAAAATCCGTAATGTTTAATGTTTTGTAGATAGGCTACTACGAGTCTCAGGTTATCCAATGGTTACCTTTCTACTAACGAAAATTGTCTTCAAATCTTACGTATCCCCCCATTTCTTGAAAATATCTGTAATATTTTGAGCTTGAGTAGTGAAAAACATCACTCGAAAAAAATTACCTAATTTTTTTTTACTTTTCATTACAAGATTTCAGGCCCTTTCCAATTAATGCTTAAAATAAGCTCTCAAGGAAAATCACAAGAAATATTTTGCATTATTTCTGCTACTTAAAATTTCGTTGCTGTAAACTTTCTCGAAGAATTGAATATACGAGGCAAGAACTATGGAACAGGCTGCAGTAGTAGAACATCTAATTTTTTTTTTAATTATTGACAGCCGGTTTCACCAGCAGTTTTAGTGAAAAATGATTTTTCCCTTCTGTAAGTTTTCATATTGAATTCGAATACCAGAAGCAACAACAAAATACATGTAAAAATGGCCTCAAACAGACGCGATACAAAAATGTACGATATGCGATCAATACAAATCATTGCGGTATATGGGAGTGCTCAGACAAATGCGGTATACCGGTGCGATACGATGCGTTATAGAGTTCTGAAATGGAATTAATGAGGCATATTCTTGCTTTCGTACGAATCGATAATCACGAAATTTTCCTATCATTTTCTATACAAAAATTTCAGATTTTCGATTCGTACGAAAACAAGAATACGCCCCAATAATTCAACTCATTCATTATTACCACACATTATACAATTTGAAGTATTCG
>NW_016195281.1:0-3050 GCF_001687245.7 Rhagoletis zephyria | reverse complement strand
GATAGCTATTTCGGAAATCACCACATTTCCTCATCATACTTCTTTCTGTGGGATTCGATCCAAAGACCCTAGCTGACTCAGCCAGTTGCTTACGCACTGTGCTAAGTTCGCCTGAATTTTTGTTGCTTTTTCCACTTTATCATTTGTTAAGCCAACTACAATCAAGCGCAACTATTCCAGAGCTATTTAAACTTGATCATATGGTGGATACGCGGTAGCGGGAAGTTAGTTTTTCGGTAATATTCATTTTCCGCGTCCCCAAATACCTAGAAATAGTGGAGTTCACCCTCTGGTTCATATTCCTTTTTGTTTTTGTGTTCGCCTGTGTAATTAATATATAACTGCTTTCGGATTTTCCACCTAAAAGTGTCAAAGACCTCTTTTCTGAGACATTCTGAACAACTTTACCAAAGAAATTTTGACGAAAAAACCAACCAGATAAAAGTCAAAATCCAAAAAATAGGGTATAACACCTGAAAAATCTCCATTGGAGGCAAAATTTTCAGAATAAAAAGTTGTATAAGGGTGCGCAGAATACTTAAAATACTAATGATGCAGTTCGATTTCCCATACCCGAAATAGGGTAAAACCGTGTTTTACGGTCATGTCTTTGAAAATGTTTGGAAAAATATCACAGTGCAATCAAGAATAATTTCAATAAATTTTTTTAACCTGAAAGTCTTTGGAATCGCATTTTTGTATGTTATAAAGTTCTGTATTAACCGCATTAAATTTCTCTGCAATTATACTGAAGAAATTCCTCCTCAGATTTTTTTAAATACCAAAAAAAAAAAACGATTTCATAGCTGGGGACGGGCGAATTTCATAGATGCCAGAAATCGCCACGAAGTTATTTGTAATTTCAGCAGTGTGAGCTGACCCACGATTTCCCAATAGATTTTCTAATACTTTTGGTGAGCAGTTTGTAGGTCCTGTCTGACTAGGATCTAGAGAAGCGAAATTTTTTTCGGTGGTGTAATAAACTCTGTTCGTCACATTCGTTGCTGACTTTTGTTACCAGGCGAACTTGCTTCTCGAGGGTTACATGCCATTGATTACTGCTTAGTATCCAGGTCAAGCTTCATCATCTATTGAAATCATATTAAACCTATTAGATTCTACATTTTCGAAATATTAAACAAAACGAACTCGATCTTCTTTTTAACTGTCACTCAAAATTTGTGGAACCCAACGAGCCGAGCCGATTTCTTCGGTTAGCTACGAATGCTCCGCAATACGCAATTCAATCCCAATTCACTGGCCGTAATTTCTGGTATCATTCATGAATCTTCGTAAATTTTTGCCGTTCGACAAATGTTGCGTGTACGCACTGACAGCCGATTTAAGTAGTTACTGAGTAATTTAAATGAAATTCTTTACCTTTACAGAGATATTTATTTAGCAAATTTTTATTAAAACTGCATGAGGTGGCGAACATCAGCTAGATTTTGAAGTGACATACTTTGTACATTGCGTAACATTAAGATTTAAACTCAAATATGTTATGCATTTAATCAAGTAGTAAAGTTCCAAACACACTAACATTTACTTTTAATACTACATAAGTATATATGTATGTAACATATGAGCTTGTTTCCATGCCTTCAAACAATTTCTGACTGCTGAGAATTTATGAGTCCAAAATGAGTCTTTTTTCGTTATGAACATGATTCTGCAACCAGTCAATCACACTGACTCATTTCTAGGAAGGGAAATATGCTCATTTATGACTCTATTTTGAGCTCATGAAGATGGTTACAACTCAGAATTCTGAGACTTTTTTACCATAAAATGAGTCTAAATGTTCATAGGGATGTTTCTGATTTTTAACTCAAAATATGTAGTGTCACAGTTTTCCTTATTCAAAAACTATGAAGAAAGCATAATACAAGGCGTATTCAAGGACTCAAACCTAAAGGCTTTTTTATAATGCGTTTTCGAGCGCTTTCTGTGGATCAAAATACTAGCATTAAATAATAACCAATATTTTCGCACTATTTTCGGCGCATAAGGTGCACATTAAATTATTCCCTTTTGAATAAATATGCAATTTTTACTGTACAAAAAATAGCTAGTCGGTTAAGCAGGTGAAGGAGCTTATAAACACAAATTTGTTTGTTTTCGTTTGCAAACGAAACGCTTCGAATTCATAAGCATACCTCTGCAATAAAAATAGTGAAGCGCACACAAAAAAGTTAAGTGAAAAGTGCGGATAAACTGTGCATACAAATTGATTTAGAAAACCGATATACCAAGAATCTGTATAAAATAGANTACTCGGAAATTTAACATTCCAGCCTGGCGAGCTTTGGGCGCTATGCTACCCAATGTTAGTACACCAGGCGGTTACGGTGGTTACGATATACAAAATAAAGCACACTGCATCAACCTCAATTTTTATTTCGCTAATTTTACTTGTCAGCAATTCATTGTTAAAGTAGCCTTTAGTTGTTGCCACTTGAAGAAATGTAAGTAAAAGTGTGCTGCTATAATTCAGCAAGTATTATACCATATATACATTTTTCGCTTTAAAATTTTAAGTAATGAAGGTGTTTCGACCAATTTTTTTTTACATATTTACTGATAAATGAAATGCCCACCTTTGGTCTTCGCGCCCACCTTAACTCGGCCTGTCAATTACCAATAGTCGCACGCACCTTGTTCATTGGCAAATTAGCATCACCAAGAATCAAAGCTTTCTCAAGAAAATCAATGTGGGTGTATTATTCAACAAAAGACGGTGCTCCTAACTTCCACCGAACCGTGGCATAAGTTCCACGGTGGTTAAGTCTAGTAGAAATTACTACCATCGATCGATTTTTGCTCCATGGAAGTAAAGTCCGACATTGCTTCCACAGATCTGATTCATGGAAGTTATGTTAGATATACGTTCCATGATAATTGTGTATTAAATGAGCTGCTCACTGCACAAATTGATGAACTTCACTTTTAAAAAAAATTAAATTATAGTGTCAAAGCTGGAAGTCCGGCGCAAAAGCTTTTTGAACAAGTAAGAAAGTCTAAGTTCGGGCAGAGCCGAACATTAAATA
>NW_016195280.1:0-3050 GCF_001687245.7 Rhagoletis zephyria | reverse complement strand
ATCATTGAAATTTATCGATAAACTTGAATGTATCAGGTCAATTCCAAGTGCTGCCGAAGTCCTCCAAAGACCTTCTCAGATTAAAAAAAAAAAATTTAGTTACGTTTTAGCAGAAGATTTTCCGGTTAGTTAATTTGTACCGTATAAGTTTTGCTGCGCGTTAAGTTAGAAATCCTCTCCAAGGCTTCTAAAACTAGAAAAACTGTCGAATTTCGACAGTAACTGGCACTCTAGTACTTTTAATTGGGTTGCTACCCATTTTTTTGAAGGTCATTAGATTCTCATACACAGTTATTTCGAATTTCCAAAATGAGAACTCAAATTAAAAAACTGGGATTGTACATAGATGTGCAATAACGTTTTATTTTTAAAGAAAAACCGACACCATGTGAGACCTCTCTTCACTCAGAAATGTCTTTATATGAATCTTATGGAAAATTTCTTGGGGTTTTTAATAGTGTTTTAACCTTTTTAAAAAGTTATACTCACTTTTTGCGTTTTAACGCCATGCGGGTCCATAAGTTTCATATATTGCTCAAATATGCAAACAAAGCAGATGAGTTTGCATCCGCGTTAGCCGAGTGGTGATAGCTGCATATTACAATTCAGTAGCACCCAAATTCGATTCTCGGTTCCAGCGATTGGTAAAATTTCTTATTTTTACTTAATTTTTATTTTATTTTTTTATTTCGCTTTCCTTAATTAAATTTTCTTTTCATTTATTTTATTTCGCAATATTTATTTCATCATTAGTTTATCAAGTAGAATTTTGGCATAAATTAAGACAGTTAAGAAATGCTTGGAAAAAGGGCGTGGCACCGCCCACTTACGATGAAATGTTTACCAATTCTCATCAAACTCGGTGCGAACATTGCTTAGGTCCTCGCTAAGAGACCCGTTGAAAATTTTTGAAAACAGACAAGAACCACGCCCACTTCCTATATAACGGTAGTTTACAGAAATACGAAAACTGCGATAAATTAGTAACTGTTTAAGCTAATTTACTCAAAATCGATATATACAATGGCACCACCCACAACGCAAAAAAAATAAAATAAATAAAAATTCTACTGGCAGTGGGACTCGAATCCACGACCTCGCGGCTAGTTAATCTGCACATGGTGTAGCCCCATACGTTTTTTGGAAAAAATTTTAAGGAGTTGGCGCAGGGCTCAAATTTTACATACATATGTATATGTAACATTTATGGACATAAATCATGAAAAAAGGGAAAAATATAAAAATGTTTTTTAAAAGTCGCGAATATGCGCCCATTTTTTTAGGACTCTATGGAAACGATTTTTCTATAGCTATAAGACGGAGCACAGCCGAGGGAAAAAGTTTTTGTTCATCAAAGGTGTCAAAGTCGGCATTTATAACGAATCAAATTTGTTTGCTTATATTTATTAAAATATTTGGTCGACTTCACTTGTTGTTGAAAATATATGCAAATTTCAAAATAATTTTTTTGCATGTACATGGTGCTGCTTATATAAAATTCTAGGAGACAGAACGAAAAATGACACTGAAGATGGCACAACTAGGGTTGCCATATAGTATTGTACTATTTTTTCGGTCTGCGTACTATATAATAATAATAATAATAGATTGGCGCTTACACATATGTTAGTGTTTGGCCGAGCTTCTCCTCTGATTTGTGGCGTGCGCCTTGAAGTTGTCACACAAAGCGGAGGGACCTACAGTTTTACGCCGACTCCGAACGGCGATTGTATTTTTATGAGAAGCTGTTTTTCATGGCAGAAATACACTCGGAGGTTTGCCATTGCCTGCCGAGGGACGACCGCTGTTAAGAAAAAGCCTATTTTCTATTTTTTTTTGCGATGTTGCTTTGACCAGGGCTTGAACCCAGGCGTTGCGGAGTGGAAGCGCGCACTGCTTACCACTACACCACAGCGGCCGACACTATACTGTTACTACTATACTATATACTGTTGAAAAAAAATATAGTACGCAAAAGTACTATATTTCTTCAATTATAAAAATTAATATATTTCAGTAATTTGTAAGATAATATGTGTATTTAAATGGATGATCTTTATACTGAAATAACAATATTAAAAGAAATATTCTTCAAAATAAAAGGTCTTGGTGAGTTTATGAATGGAACAGATCAAAAATTTTTAAAAATACTGATAATGAATTACGAAATTTACTAAAAATTATTTCATTTCTACTCTTTATTCTCGCTACTTCGGCATTCACTAGAAGAATTTTTTCTGCAATTACCTCACCAACAAAAAATTTACTTTTAATTTACATATATTAATTTAAATATTGATTGTGATACAGCATATAACACTTTCGTGGTTAACAAGGAATTGTGAAAAAGTGCCAAAATTGCAAAGAAATATATTAAGAAAAAATATTTTTACTTACTTTATTTTAAATAAAACACTATATATATTGGAAATGTACTATATTTTTTCAGTTTTCTTTGAAAAAGTACTATAAATATCTTACAAAATGTTGGCAACCCTAGGCACAACGCCGAAACAGGGTTTTCAGCAAATTAAACTTGACAAGGGATGACGGAAGTTCGTTCTGAAATAAATTAATATGCTAGACTTTAAAAAAAAAAATTAAACATTAAATAAACAAACGAAAAATAACCAAAACTGGTCAAAATGTCACTTAACGTAATTAGCTGACCATAAGTGTAAGTGCGCTGATAAGGAAGAAGAAGAAGTGTATACTTATACATATATATTTTTTTTCAATAACTATAATTCAAATTTAAAAAACGACTTATTGATTTTAATTACCAGAATATCTTATTCAGAATTTATGAAAATTGACGGGCACCAATGTTCTCGTTTCCTCACATTCAGCAGGTCGTCTCAAGCGTACACCCCACATTTGCCGAAGCATAATAAATGACGCTCACAGTAGTTCTAAATTAAAATCAAAATCAAATCGTAATTTATTTTACCGCAGAACAAAGTAGCATCGGGCAAAATGAGGGAGATCAAAAAGGCGAGAGGACACCGGGCCACGGGAAGACTCAATTTAATTTTGATTAAAATGTGTGC
>NW_016195279.1:0-3050 GCF_001687245.7 Rhagoletis zephyria | reverse complement strand
AGATGAAAAATCACATGTATAGTACATAAAAAAAATGGTAAAATTTTTCAGCTTAGCCTTTAACGCTAACGTAAAATGCAGATATCTGGCTGCTCCTAGTGAGATATGTTTTCTACCTCATTGAATGTTTTTGTCCCATTGTAGATTTTTAAATGAATGAATTTATTAAAATGCATAAAAGGCCTTTCCCCTATTTTTTTTTGAGAAACGAATATTGTGTGCTCCTGGAAAAAATAGAACGTTTTCATACAAGTCAGCCTGAAAAATTATTTTTCCCTCCCTTAGCCGTTTTAACAGTTTAGTAGCCTAACTTATATATACATTTTTAAAATAGAAGAGGATTTTATTTCTTTGATTAATGTTCCAGACGTTGCCAAATATTTTCAGGTTTTTATTATTCAAAGAACACTCAATGGCACTGCCAAGAAAATTTTTAAAGTATTATGAAATCGTCTACATGCAGTGCAGAAAGTCATTACTAATAAAAAAATTTAAATAAATTTTTTAACTGATATTATGCATTTCATCGAATTACCATAAATCTAACAAGGGATGACGGCAAATACAACAAAAATTCATTAGGCACGACTTTTTGCATTTCAGTAACGATATTATTTACGGCTTATTGCATTTGCTGTCATAAAAACACCAAACTATTATGGTTAGGAAGGAAAATTATCATTTAGCAGTAAAAGAGACTCTTCATAAATAAAATTTAATTTCAAAAATAATTATGTGAGCTTTTATGCTGTTTACTTTTTTAATACAGAGATATTTCACAGCATTTTGTATTTTCATCTTTTCTCTCGAACGTTTTTCGTATGCTCTAAGTGCCGGTTTTATCAGCAATTTAAGTTAAAAATAATTTTTCCTTTCTGTGAGTTTTCATATTAAATTCAAATAAAAACATGTACAAAAGTATAAGTTTGGCGGTAAACTGAACTTTATATACCCGGCGCACGTATTAAATAACGTTTTCCACTTTTCTGTAAACAACATGACAATAACTTGGATACAGTATTTGCGGAAATATCGAATTTTTTGTGATTTTCCAAAATATCATCATATCGAGCCCTAACTGCAAAAATACGAAATTTTTTTCAAAATTTAGTTTTTGATGTAGAACTGCATTTAGGTGCTACAGGAGCATTTCTACATTGAAATAAAAATTACGAAAAAATGGCGCTTACGTTTTTTGACGGTAAGGGCAAGGGTTGGATATGGGGGATTGAAATTCGATTTTTTCCGAATTTCGAACATTTCCTAATCAATCGATTCGAAATGTGTGTGTGGTGAGGCAAACCCGATTTAATTCCATTTTTTTTCCAATTCATACGAATTTTTTTAATGAAAATTTAAAAGTTTCTTTGTAAGAATGATAACCCAAATCGAAAAAGAGATTAAATTGAACATTCATTAATGTAATTAATTATCCGTATTGCCCTTATTAGCTTCACAACCAAAAATATATATATAAATAAGAAGTATTTTTTTTTTTTTTTAAATATTTGAAAAAAATCCAAAAATTGATCAATTGTATTTATTTTAGTATCAATTAAAAAAATTAATCGAATCTTTAAGTAAACAAGGAACAAAAAAAAAATATAATAGGGCATGAAGAGTTCTATCGAGCCACATTTTTTGTTTTCATAGCTAAACGGCTATGACTTATGAAAAAAATTTCAATTCACATTTGTCATCAGTAATGAAAACGGAATGTAAAACCTTCTAGCACCAAAAGTTGACGACAGTTTCTGACTTGCACTGCGATATCTCCACATGGTCAGTTTTCATGATGTAATGAAAACGTATTTGACACCACATGAACAGCTGTTAGCTGAGACAGTTCTTGATGTCAGTCATTTTGACATAATGAAAACCAAGAATGAGATACAGTTTTTAAGTTAAATACATTTCTCTGTGAGTTAATATTTAAACATTTATTGAAGTTCCGATTGTTCCATTTACTTGTATGTTTTTAATTCATTCGATGCATCGAAAATATCGATTTTTATCAGATCGAAAAACATTGATGTATTTTTTTGATTTGAATCCCTAAGGCAAATTTGGGGCCACAAACAGTGATTTAGTGAGAATGAAAAGTTGCAGAGTTGCCTTTTTGCAAATAAAGACGAGATTCGATTGTTTTCTAGAAAAATTCGATTTCATCTGAATTTTAGTACCAAGCTCGATATGGTAGGTGGGTGTAGTTATTCTCCGATTTCGCCTATTTTCCTACTTTGGATAAAGGGCAACCTGCCTATCAATTTTCTGTAGACGTCTCATATGTATCTTACTCGAGTTATCGTGTGCACGGACGGACATACAAACATGGCTTAATCGATTCCTCTCTTCCGTCTGAGCAGTTTAGTATAAATAGGTATCTATCTCGATTCCTTTAGGCTGTTCCAGACAACCGTTATTCGAACAAAGTTGACATACCCTGGTGCACAAGTGCGCTCGGTTATAAAAATAATTTTTCCCTGAAATTGCTTTCGTGAAACAGGCTGTATAACAAAAGCATTGCATATTCAATGGAATATGTACATCTCAATTATGTTTCTCTAACTTTGCTTGTCATTTACAGTTATTTTTAACTACTCATAACTAGTTCAGTTTCAGTCAGTCAAGAGCAATTAGATAAAATGCTTTTCATAACACTAACTCAAGTGAAGCATTTGCTAAAAAAAATAGTGAAATATTCTTCAAATACGTTTGTTTGTATGTATTTATATGTATTTAAATACCGGCCCGTATATTTCACATTTTAATTTGGATGCCTATTATTGCTTCTAATTTGTGCTTTTTCAATTTATTTTCAAGTTATTTTAGAATCTAATTTAATAGTACATCGTTAGAGCAAAATATGAAATATGTTTAATGTGTTAAAGGACAGCTTAAATTACAAAGATTCTCATTGAACCTTATGCTGCAAGATAGGCAAATCACTTTTAAAGCCGGCACATTTTAGACAATTCGCTTTTGTAATTAAACAATTCTTAGAATCTTCAGATCACAACTGGTTAATATGTATGTATGTATATAGAACA
>NW_016195278.1:0-3050 GCF_001687245.7 Rhagoletis zephyria | reverse complement strand
GATTCCCCAAAATAATAATAATATATTGTGGTGCTAATATTTTTGCTAAATGTTTGGCCGAAATTCTCCCCCAATTTGTGGAGTGTTCCTTGAGGCACCTAAGTTTTACGCCCTCTTCGAATTGCAAATAGATAACGTAAGAAGCTTTTTCAGTGCAGAAATTGAATCGAAGGGGCACGCCGAGGGGCAACTACTGTTATAAAAAAAAAACCTTTTTCTAATTTAGATGTTGCCCGGATTAGGGATTTATCCTAGGTCCTAAGGAGTGATAGTTCGCACCACTACCACCAACCACTAAGCGGCAGCGACCATACCTTTCCCATAGAATTAACACAAGCCCTGAACTTATAATGACAGTTGGGAAATTTTGAGTTAATATACTTTTGAAAAACATGTGCAATATGACGAGAAAAGGTAACAGGGGCCAGCGGCAGTCAACGTGAAGCGATAACAGAGTCACAGCAATTATTCAAATATACTAATTTAAGCTGATTGTAAATTTGCTTTTGTATAAATACGAAAATATATGTATATGTATGTATGTATGTGTATTGGCTAAAGGAAATTTTCGAGAATTTTATTTTCACAAATATTCGATTACTAAATGCAGGGCAAATAAAAATATTTAATAATTTTATATTTAGCTTGGCTTTGTGCTCATTAATCGCTTTGAAAGGCATATTATCAACATTTTTGTGTCATATGTTGCTATTTTTTTTTGTTTTTTTTTTTTTAGCTGTCAACCACAAAGCTCCTTTGTCAATAGTCTTAAGCAGTGGAAATTTATTAGCACAAGCTTATTGACTTTCTCAAATGTTTTTATAATACCTGCATTATTAAATATACTTGTGCATACATATTTGTATTTGTTTTTTTTTTGTGCTCGCTGGTTTGCGTGGTCAGTTTGTTGTTAGAATTTTGTTTTAAAATTAATGAAATTCTTATCAGCGCCTAGTGCTAAGACGCATACAAATGTATTGAAATAACTCTTAAAAAACATAGTATTTGTAGAGTACCATTATACCTTGATATATATATATTTTTTGAATATTTTAACCGACTGAATTCAAGGTAAACAAGAAATCCGATTGTCAGTAGCTAAACGAAAAATTTACAATCAAGTAAATAGTTATTTTACCGAAAATTCTTTGCTAATCGGTTTGTCAAAAAAATTGTTTGCGCCAGTATTTCTTAGCTGTCGGATAACTAAGTAGAAAAATTGTTTTCTTCAAACTATAAAAACACGTACTTTAGTCAAAACTCCAGATTTTGAAGGTCATTTGAAAATTCTAGGTATGCAGCCTTTCTAATATTTATTCTTCTTCTTCTTCTTGATTAGCGCTTGCCTGAACGATTCCGGTCGAGTCCCACAAAGCATGACAGTCGATTTTCTTCTATGCCAACCGACTCCAATTGGAATTAATAAGTAAAAGCAAGAGTCCTTCTCTACCAGGCCTGTTCATGACCTTCTGGAGGAAGCTCTGCTACCAGCATTGCCACCCGCAGGTAATATTTTCAGAGCTGGATCATTTCTGGTTGATTCGTACGACATAGTCAAGCCCGCGGAGCCGCTGTATTTTAATCCGCCGCATAGTGGGATTTCGGTGGAAAACATCACTTGTTTGAAGGTTCAATTCTAATATTTGGATGGTTTGGCCTTATAAACCAATATTTTAACAAGAAAAATTTATTATAAGTACACAATTTTACAAAAGAAAAAACAAAATTTATTAACTCAGTGAGAGGGCAGGACCATAATGAATAAAATTACACAAACATTTTTTCAAGCTTTGGCTTTTGATGTTGAAAAGAAGTCCAGAGGAGTTGTTATGCATCAAGCGGACGTGTTGAGCATGATTTGTGGTGCCAGCAATTATATATAACTACTCTAATAGTTTTTTTTTGTTCCTTGGCAGTTGAGAAGTGCATGTGCATAAATAATTTATAATAGGAAATTTTTGCACTTACAGCTTTACAGATGGTTGTATTTATCCGGTTTGTTACCAGTTGATTTGGGTGTAGAAAAAAATCACTGCAAATGACAAAATATTTTAATAAATATAAGCAAACAACAGTTTTATTTGACAAATACCAGCTTTGAAACTTTTTTGGACAAAAACTTTGTTCCCTCGGTCTTTCTTTGTCGTCTGGTGACTGGTGTCAACTTGTCAAATACGCAAAGGAAATTGTAACATGATTTTTTCAAACAACGCAATTTTCGGGGTTTCATATTAACGATGTTAAAATTTTGAAGAGAAAAAGTATGTTATGAAGTATGTTCACATTAACGAAATTTACCGTTCATTCGTGATTCATAAACAAATCACACTGAGGTCAAGTAACTTTGCCATGTAAAATTTATCAATAAATGGGAAATTCGCGAAAATTCGACCAATTTCAAAAATTTGCTATCAAAATTAAAAATTTTTGAATCAGATTTTTGAAAAAATCTTAAGAAAATTCATAACTTCCGAAATTGTCCATTGATTTTTTAAAAGGTACCAAGTTTTACTCGGAATTAAACGTAATGACTGACAGAGACTATTTTTATTTGAAAATTTGGAAAAAAAAATTATGTCGAAGTGGGAAAAATAATAAGGGTACTCATTTAAAAGCGCAAAACTCTCGCAAACTGTGCAACTTAAAACCCTCGCAAATGAAATGTCAAACTTTGTATGGAAAGCTATTTGCACGAACAGGGCAAGTTTACGCGGAAATTTTGTCGCGCAAATTTGCGCAGTGTGTGTGCAACCCTCAATCAACTACTTTGTTTACTTTCATTTTGATTTGCGCTCAACGCTTTTTCGTAAGACTTAAATATTTTCTTAAATTCGAGTTTCAATTGTTCAACTTTTTAGCTTAAGCATTGTCAAATAATTAAATGTCTGAAATTGCACAGAATATAAAATCGTCCTCATGAAACACACTGCGCAAAGTTGCCCAATTGTCCAAATATGAAACTTGCGCGAAAAGATGAGTACCCTTAATATTCTCACAAAACTTATTAACCCTAGAACACACACCCAGAAAATACCACGTAAACACACACC
>NW_016195277.1:0-3050 GCF_001687245.7 Rhagoletis zephyria | reverse complement strand
ACAGCTCAGTGGGTTATGCATCGTCGCATGGTTCCGCGGTGTCAACGGCGTCAGCGACAAGCTTGCATGGCATCTTTGTATGCGTCTAAAGTAGACATTGGCGCCGGCGCTCAGCTGAGGCTTGTAGTAGGCGCTGTGGGAGGAGCTCACTTGCTGCCAATAAAGCAATAATTTGATTGTTGCTGTTGTTCGTTTGTACGTTCATGCTGGTTTTTGTGATCTTTGATCGACGCAACTGTAAAAAATGCAAATAGGCGCACATATGCATGTACACACACACATACATTTATATATCTAGCTTGCTAATGCGCTCTCCTGCCGCTCTGCGATCGAATTCACACGCCTACATATGCTCACGCTCATCTAACGGTCATAGCAGCTTACCATAATGTATTAGATGGAGATTTCGCGGCACATACACACACACACACATTCACCTCCTCTCTTTCTTTTCGTTGCGGGCATTTTGTATTTTAATTGGGCTTTAGCCTGCGACAAATATAAGTTGAAGCGAGATGGCAATACCGTGCAAGCAAACGATGGAAAAAGCAGCAATAAATGAGCGTAAAACAGCAACTATTCATCAAAGCAATACAAACATATGTACATGCATGCGTATGTGTTTATCCAGATCCAAATATTCGAATGTAGTTGATTTTAATCGCAATTTAGTCGCATTTAGTCGGTTTTAATTTAATTAATGGAAATGCAAATGCAAATATTTTAAATAGTTAAGTAAGGTTTTAGTAGAAAATGGGAAATTTATTTATAACAACAAAGTGGCGCAGATTTGTATGAGGGTTTGTTAAATAATATGGAAAGTCGAAAAAAGGAAAAAATATGATTTAGCTGCACCATCAATTATTTGTAAATTTATAGTATTACACTAATTCTGTAAAATAGGATTTTTCTGTTTTATGAAGTCTCTTATATAGGTATGTATTATTTATTTTCACTTGTAAATAGCTTACAAAAATTAAAAAATTATATCCTTTAGTTTTAGCACAAATATTGCACAAATCCAAATGTATTGTTCTTTAGTGTCTTAGCATAATATTAGATAGATTTGAGTTTGTTTGATTATTATAGCGTTGAGCTAAAATAAGTAATTTTAAGAAAATTTTAAAACAGTAATAAAGAAAATAAAATATAATATTCGTGTCTGTCTTTCAAGTGGGAAAAATTTGGGTTTGCGGTGAGGTATAAATGAAGGATGTCTAATTAAAAGAAATTCTCGCTTTTATTTAATTTAATTTAATTTAATTTTATTTTATTTTAATTTATTTTTTTAATTTGTGTTATTTTTTATTTTATTTTAGTCAAGAGGATATCAGCTCTTACTGACTATTAAAATAATACAGGTAAAAACTAAAAAAAAAAATTGTTCCGAGATATCGTTAGTTATTTCATATTTGGTGGGCATTGGCAACACCAAAAATAGTTTTTATTTATTACGTATAGTTTTGAATTTAAGGTAAGTTTTGTCTATAATTAAATTGTTTCTTATATCACATATTTTAAATTAAAAAAAAATGCACTCGGCACCTTTTCACCCTTAGGTGATGCAATGATTTGATAAGGTGTCTAGAATTATCTAAATAAATTCCGGAAGTATTGGCTTCTAGTTTGAAGGAAAAAACCTTGTTTGCGCTCTGTCGTTCAAGAGAGCTCGTCCTGCTACAGTTTTCTCATTTGAAAAATGATATTTTTTGTTTTGCACAGATGTCAAGCAATTATTCTGGAAACTGTTGTATATAGATGGTTTTAATGAAGCCTTATGCGATCTTTTTAAAAAATTGACAAAGTTTTTCTTTTGTAATTAGAAAATTTCCTCGTCTTTGCAAAGGAAAGATAAAAACGAGCATTTTCGATGGCTAAAAAGGATGTTTTTTTTTACCAAAATCAATGAACGAGGAACACGTAGGATGTTCTGGGTTTTTATGAAGTTACTAAAAACTGTTTGGGAAATTATAAGAAATCGTACATAATAATAATGCACTACCTCCAAGGAGAGAAGTTTCACCAGGATGGGATGGTCATATGCTGGTTGAATACCGCTAGGGGTCGCAATGTGATATTACCACCACACCTCATTGCGGAGAGTCGCGAAAGTTTTTATCCCCATAATAGTTTAAAAAGTGGAGTTTTTGATACAAATTTGTGTTTTTGTTCAAATCATTGTTTAAAAAATACGTCTAGGAAATGCATTCTTTTCTATTTATGTAATCTTAGTTAAAAATAATTACAGCCCCTTGGCATCAAAATCATTGCAGACCAATGTCATACTTGAATTTGTTTCTAAGGGCCGTTAACTTAGCTATTTTAAAGCACATCAAGAAATTTGTTTTTTTTCAACTTGAAATGGCCTTGACCCTATGCGCCTAATTAAGGGTTAACTTTCTTTAAACTACGCTGCTGTTGAAAGTGAGTACCCCATAAATTTTTGGGCCTTTGCGCAGCCTTCCGACCAGTTTAAATAATTTGTGCATTTATTTGGATTCGAGGAGGTACGACCACAAAATGAAATCTCTATTGGGAATTTTGCTTTATTAGATTCAATTGGATCTCACCGCTGAACAAAATCTACTCACATCAGCTTTGAAATTGCAGGATCCCAAGCTATAAACATTCATTCCAGGCCCTGAGTGAAGTCTTTGAGGGAGGTATACACTACTTTTTTCAAAGAGTTTTCAAAGAGTTCCACAGATAATCGCTATTGATTTCGTTTCCTTCTGTATTTTTTAACCATGAACACATAATGAATTGCAGATAAAAGAATGTACATACTTTGCATATATCACGCGCAATATTACTCACTAAATATCCCTTTAAATTTTTTATATCAAACTTGTCTCAATCACGATATCGATTGTCGAACAGAATTAATACAAAAGACTTAAGCCGCGAACTTGCTAATACAGTCATGCGGCTTGTCAATATATATAAAGTAAATCAAAAGGAGTTATAAATTACCTACCAATACACTTTGCGACAAAAACTGCAGAAAAATGCACGCGCAGTTAATTTGTTGTTGTGGTAGTAGTGGTTGT
>NW_016195276.1:0-3050 GCF_001687245.7 Rhagoletis zephyria | reverse complement strand
ACGCCGACTCCGAACGGCGATTGTATTTTTATGAGAAGCTGTTTTTCAGTGTTTTAGTAATTAGGCATCACTAAATACCTAAGTTTTTTTGCACTTACTTTGGGCATTTAGTATCCAAACTGGTGCTTGGAATACAAAAGTATTTAAGTATGCCCATTACTGGCTAGTGGCTACACCACAAACATGGATCTTATAAACCTATTTAAACCTATAAAAAGTCATTTTTTCGGCAGTGTTAAAAAGCGCATCCTAAATTTGGTATGTGCGGCAAAAGAATAAAGACAACAAAGAACAACATTCTACAACGCACTTACGATTAATATGAGTATAAACGTTTTGTATTCGTTAAAACTAAATTAGAGAAAATATCCCAAATTTTTTACCATTTTTTCGTTTAATCTAAGTTAGAGAAAATATTTGAAACTTCTTTGCCATTTTGCAGTTTACGTGAATTTCCACTGCATTTAGGTTTTTTTTTTGCAGTTTAGTTTCATACGTCAACGGCATTTAGTCTAATTTATAATTCTTTATTTGCAATTAGTTAAACGTGACATTTGTGCACACAGATAAATCTATAAGCATTCATACATACATACATACATATAAATATACATATGTATATGCAACCTACAAACATATGTACACCTAAGTACATATGTATGTGTATAGTGGTAATGTGTAAGTATTTGCCATAATTAACTCGCGTTTTGTCACTTGAACGATTACGGCGTTTTCGTCACCAAATTAATTGCCGCAAAGTGTCGTTCGTAAATTAAAAATCTTCAACTGAGATTAACTAACGAATGTGCATTCATCTTCTGTATGCTCATATCGTACACATACNCGTACACATACACATTAGGGTGGTCCAAAAATGCATGTGAAAAAGTCAAGTCGGAATTTTTATGCTCTCTAGGATTGTTCCATGCCGAAAAAATATACCCTAATTATTTTATTTTGAAATCAAAAAAATTTAGCGGTCGCTCAAAGCGCCCAAAGTTTTCCATGTATTTTATATGGGGAAAAAACAACTTTTCGTAGAAATAGTATAGAATAGTTAAAATAAATTTTTTTCTACCAGAAAACTCTGTTTATCTGCAGAAGATTCCCAACAATAATACCCAATTGTTTATTTAACAATTTTTTCATGGCAACTAAAATTTATAGGTCCGCCAAAACCCACAAAAACCCCGAAAAATGCAATGGGTCGACCAATAAAAAATCGTTAGTATTAAAAAATCGTTAAATAAGCAATTGAGTATTATTATTGAAAGTATCCTGAAGAGAACCAGAGGTTTCCGATCGAAAAATATTGATTTTCAAGAATTCTATACCATTTCTACGAAAAATTTTATTTTTCCCATATGAAAATACATTGAAAACTTTAAGCGCTTTGAGCGACCTCTAAATGCTTTTTGATTTCAAAATAAAAAAATAGGAGTATACTTTTTTTCGATATAGAAAAATCCTAGGGAGTGAGAGCATTACAGTTCTGACTCTACTGTTTTTGGACCACCCTAATACACATATATATTCATATGCATATGTTCACCAAAATCTACTCTATTAGAATTCCTAGTAGAATAATTGTTAGGCATCGCTCGAATGCTTGAAATAAATGGCAGTTTGTTGTGAATATGAGAGAAGGAACAAAAATTTCAGGAAAAAACAATTGAAATCGGGGTATGCAAGTATGTATTATATATGCCTAATATACATCAGAGAAAAAAATATATAAACTCGATTGAAGTAGACTCATACATATGTACATATATGAATGTTTGTACAAACCGGAAGATGACACGTTTGATGAATAATCAAAGCACCGTTTTAACAATGATTTCGTTTAGATTTGTATATAGGTATGTACATATGTATGTGTGAGTATTTCTCTAGTACTGGAGCATCGCTCTTTTTTTTCGATGACCGATCATCGTCGCGAAAACACCAACTCCCTTTGAAAACCCCATCCCCGCACACTGGTCCCAATTTACCATTTTTGGTAATGATAGGAAAATGTTACTTTCAAAATCAATAATTATGGCTTATATGTGTAACAGCGAAGTAACATTTTTGACCGATATCGCCACGCCCACTTCTGTCGCCTTGTATGGCGCCAAATTGCGAAGTTCCATATTTTGGATGAAAATCTTTCTTTTCTTATTATAACTTAAACAAGTGATGCACAAATAAAATGTTTAAATTAGGGCTGGGAGTTGTATCTAGGGATGGGTTAATTCGATATTCGAAGCTTCGATATTCGAATTTTTATCGAATTTTAGCTCCAAATGGCGAGTTTTTGAAATCGAACTTTGTGTTGCTAAAATTCGGATAAAATCGAATTTTTCTAGAAAAAATCGAATTTCATCTTTATTTAAAAAAAAATCAACTCTTCAACTTTCTTCTTTCTGACTAAATTTGCCATCAATGTGTGTGTTTTTCGATCTGATGCGACAAAAAATCTGTGCCAAGAAGAAACTGTTATTCCGAACTCAAATTTAAAAATTTTTTTGTAAAAAACTAGTTTTTTATTGATTTTTTATTTTAAATGTTTAGAGGCTTTTACATTGGTGGCATGAAGCTTTTGCCTGAGAAGACCCCTTGTAAGATTTTCCGGAGAATAATTTCCTAGAATATATCAATCCTCTAACGACCTTCCAAATTTACTTTTCTTGAAGTAGGGGTCAAAATTACCTTTTTAGGCGGGAGCTCATGGGTTAAAATGTTCTACGAAAATATTTCCTATGAAATTTCATTGTATATGTCTTAACCTTTAATTTCGCTCAGACATTTATTTTAACTATTTTTTCGACTTTTTTGAAAACTACTTAGGCTGAGACATGAAAACTTTAGTGGCCATGAAATAAAAATATGAGCTAACTTTTGCAAATCCACCGAGTGTTTTATTACTGGATGGGTAGAATGTTAACAAAGTCCGGGCTGGTTTCGGCTGCCCCACAGTGTATTTAAGTTGAGTTTAACTTTTTAGACAGGTGGCCATTCTCTTCAAGCACCTCAAAAATATTTTAATTATTGCATAGTATTTTAAG
>NW_016195275.1:0-3050 GCF_001687245.7 Rhagoletis zephyria | reverse complement strand
ACTTATAGCTTGCTTATTCGCAACTAACTTTACTTGTAGCTTGCTGACTTGTAACTCACTCTCTTAGCTGTGTGGTGGCCCTTATATACCTGCGCTAGCACTCATGGCAACTCTAGGATGTTCTGAAGTTCATCGCTCATTATCTTTCTCTCGCTGTTCGCAGTGTTCATCCAACTTGACGTTTCTCTTTGTGGAACATTCTACGTCATTCCCCGAACACTCTGCCTATTTCTCGTTGTTCGCTTCGCGTTGCCGCAGTATTCGCCACAATATATTGCATTTTTTATGACCTGGTCCCATTTAAGTATAGTTCGCGAATACATGAATTAAAGAGATTTGAAAAAGTGGCAACGCTCTAGCGAAAAACTAAACAGTAGGGTTGTGGCTTTTTTGGCCTCTTTTTGAGTTTGAAAAACCTGTTGGTACCATGAAATTAACGATATTATATTCAAATTGGTTTTAATATATTTTCATTTTAATTTATTTGAATTTATTTTATATTTGAACAATTCCACGTAACTTTTCCAGTGTTGTAAATCCTGTTTATGCCACTCATGCTTTTTAGTGCCAGTTTTTCAGTGCCAGTTTAAACTTAGATTAGGTCAACTGAGTTTAAATTGAACGTAGATAACAAGAAGGGACAACTCGTTATAATTGTGGCGAAAGTGTGCAACAGGGGCGTGCCTTCTCTTTTCATCCAATCAAAAAACGCACTAGGGCAAAATATTAGGCACGCCCCTGTTGCGCACTTTCGCTACAATTATAACGAGTTGTCCCTTCTTGTTATCTACGTTCTTTGGTTTAAACCAGCCAGATTGGGAGTTTAAACCACGGACGTGCACTAAAAAACTGGCCCTTAATCTAAAAATATCATAACCTTAGTAAACAGCTGTTTGTGGAACCTGGCGTTGCCGTACTTGCACTTCACGATTTCATGAAATGATGCCGAATTCAAGGTTAACTTTCGTGTATAATTGATTTCATGAAATGGTGTTTATGCAGCCATTTTAACCCAAATGCATGAAATGAATTCGTGAATTATAGGCTGTTTTTGCTTACGCGTAAAAGCACATTTAGCGCATTTAGTCTAAATGCTACTCTACATGTACATTTATCCATACAAAATTCGACACCTAAATGCAACTCCATTTCTGCATTAAGAGTCTAAATGCTAAAAGCAACCCTGTGATCTTCAAAAATGTCCACAATTCGAACATGGTTTAATGAGAAGGAAATTTCAATTGACAGCACCGACAAATAAATATATACACAAACAAATTTTCGGTTATGGTTAAAACAATTAAAGTTTTTGTATAGAATTTTTTGTTTAAAATTTCTTTTTCCCTTTTCAGTAGGGTCTTTTGCACATTATCTTCTCTGTGCGAATTGATCGTGATAGATACGGATCTGAATAAGCGACTGGAACACGGCTGTTTGTCAAAAGCATACGATTTCGAACTCGCGTAAATGTACATTTGGTAAATGCGATAGCATAAACTTCTTCTTATTTGGCACTGTAACCGCCTAAGCGATTTTGGCCGAGTTCAACAAAGCACGCCAATCGTTTTTTTTCTGTGCCAACTGACGCCAATTGGAAATGCCAAGTGAATCCAAGTCCTTCTCCACCTGGTATTTCCATCGCAGTGGGGGCCTCCCTCTACCTCCCACAAGCGAGTTCAGAGTTGAATACTTTCAGAGCTGGAGCGTCGGTGTCCATTCGAACGAGATGGCCAAGCCAGCGGAGCCGCTGTATTTTAATTCGCTGCACTATGTCCATGTCGTTGTCAAGCTCATACAGCTCATCGTTTCATCGTCTGCGGTACTCGCCGTCGCCAACGTGTAAAGGCCCGTAAATCTTCCGCAAAATCTTTCTCTCGAATACTCCAAGAGCCGCCTCATCGGATGTTGTCATTGTCCATGTTTCTGCGCCATATACCAGCACGGGCATGATGAGTGACTTATAGAGTTTGGTTTTCGTACGTCGGGAGAGGACTTTACTCCTGAATTGCCTACTTGTTGGCAAGAGTGACTCTGCGTTGGATTTCTATGCTGACATTATTATCGGTGTTAATGCTGGTTCCCAAGTAAACGAAATTCTCTACTTTCTCGAAATTATAACTGTCAACAGTNATTATCGGTGTTAATGCTGGTTCCCAAGTAAACGAAATTCTCTACTTTCTCGAAATTATAACTGTCAACAGTGACGTGGGTGCCAAGGCGCGAATGTGCTGATTGTTTGTTTGACGACAGGAGATACTTCGTCTTGTCCTCGTCCACCAGACCCATTCGCTTTGCTTCCTTATCTAGGGACACGAATTTCGATACGATACGATACCATATCGATACTTTTGGCATTCGATACCGATAGTTTCTACTCAATAGTTTTAAAACGATATTTTTTGGAATCGAGTACCAGAACCCTAGTATCGTATCGAATGTCATATAGCGTTTTCTTTTCTCAAAAAAAGTTCTGCCCTTTTATGTGGGAACTCTTACTTTGCGTTGCCCTGAAACCTCAGAAAATGTTGCGTTTTTTATATGAGAATGAAACAGAAATTATACTACTCCATCACAATTTATTTATAGAACTTAATAAAGCTGAATTATTCACATGGCCTGTAAGTCTTTAGTAATTTTAAAGCAAATACTTATTTCTGATACGGAAAATAATTGTAATTTTACAAGCGTAAATTAAAAATCAACCGAGCAACTCTCACACTCACGTTTATTTGAGGGCTGAAAAGGCAGCACTTTTGCCGGATCAGAGCGCAACCTGCTGAGAAAAGAACACGACGCCTTGTGAAAGGACTGAGAAAAGAACATGAAAATTTGACAACGCTAACTCAAGGCAGAATAAGTGCATCCTTTTTTCGAGAAAAGGAAACGCTAATAAACTCACATTCCAGCACTGAGGGAAAAAATTTAGAATTAAAAAAAAACGTGCTAAATTGAAATAAATAATATAAAAAAAACTTTTTAATATACAACGCTTTTATAAATGGACTAAAAAGTAGAAAATAATACTTCTCAGTCCCATAGAATTTGTTTTG
>NW_016195274.1:0-3050 GCF_001687245.7 Rhagoletis zephyria | reverse complement strand
GGTATCTCTCCAAGCTTTCTCGCTTCTTCACTGCAAAGTGCCTAGCCCTCTCTCCTATGAAATCATCTGCGACCCTGTTCACCACCTGGACGAAGGAGGTCAGGCTACCGCTGGGAATTCACGTCGATGACACACCAATTCCGACGGTGAATAATCCCAAAATACTTGGAGTAACATTCGATAGTCTGCTCTCCTTCTCTGCGCACACAACCGCTATTGTCAACAAAGTACAGAGCCGCAACAAGGTCCTCAAATCGCTAGCCGGCAGTTCTTGGGGCAAAGACAAAGAAACGTTGCTGGCAACATACAAGGCAATAGGCCGGCCGGTGGTAATTTACGTAGCACCAGTGGGGTCGCCGGGGACTAGTAGGACGCAGTGGATGAAGCTACAGACAACACAGAACACCGCACTTAGGACAGCGACTGGATGCCTTCTGATGTCGCCAGAACACCACCTATACGACGAGGCGAAAATGCTCCCAGTTAAGGAGCATAACACAATGCTCTGCAAGCAGTTTCTGGTTGGGAGCCACAGACGTGGCCACCCAAATACACAGCTGCTTGCCGAAGAGCCCTCGCCCAGGCACGTCAGGACGCATCTCTACGAACTAACGGACTAAGTCCAGAGGTTCATTAGGCAGCCTCTGGACCCGTCAGCATATCGACAGGCCCTGAACGGCATTCAGAGGGAGTCAGTCTCGAGTTATGTAGACTCCAGACCTGTGAATGCCGTTCTAGGCACACAACCACCGGACATAGACGAGACGGAGCTTCATATGCCTCGGGAGACAAGAACCACAATAGCCCAACTTCGCTCTGGCTACTGCAGCAGGTTAAACTCATACCTGAGCAGATTAAACGCAGATGTCTCAAATGAGTGTCCGGCATGCGGAGGAACCCAGCACGACTCGAAACATCTCTTCGTATGCCCGGAAAACCCTACAACCCTAACGCCTGTGTCCCTGTGGACTGACCCTATCGAGGCTGCACGCTTCTTAGGGCTGCCGTTAGTGGAACTTGACGACAACGACTGAGATACCAACCGATCTGGGCGGGGTTGTTGTAGCCGCTACAACAACAACAGACTGTACAGAACACCGCACTCAGGACAGCGACAGGATGCCTCCTGATGTCGCCAGAACGAGGCACATATGCTCCCTATAAAGGAGCACAACATAATGCTCTCCAAGCAGTTTCTGATCGGGAGCCACAGAAGTGGCCACCCGAACAGACAGCTGTTTGCAGAGGAGCCCTCGCCTAGGCACGTCAGGAGGCATCTATATGAACTGACGGACGAAGTCCAGAGGTTCGTCAAGCAGCCTCTGGACCCGTCAGCTTACCGACTGGCCCTGAACGGCATTCACAGAGAGTCAGTCTCGAGTTATGTAGACTCTAGACCTGTGAATGCCGTTCTAGGCACACCACCACCGGACATAGACGAGACGGAGCTTCATCTGCCTCGCGAGACACGAACAACAATAGCCCAACTTCGCTCTGGCTACTGCAGCAGGTTAAACACATACCTGAGTAGATTGAACGAGGATGTGCCAAATGAGTGTCCGGCATGCGGAGAGACTCCACATGACCATTCCCACGACCGCCGGTTCTACGTACCGGAATGACTGGTGTTTTACCCGACCAAGGGCTGTTGTTTCGGCGATCTAACCCCGTTTAGGTCGGCGAAGTATCAGTAGTTGCTCGTCCATAGGACTACATTCGCTACGTATTCTTCTACTCAGTGCTGGCATCGAGTCAAACCCAGGGCCAGAAACCTACACCTGCTGTGTATTCCAGAGACGACTACACCACAACTCCACCTCAGTCAAGTGTAATGCCTGCGAGGGGTGGAGTCACCTTAGAGTCTGCTCAGGACTACGGACACATCGGCACTGGACCACGTTGTAGGTAGCCCCGTGCTGCTCAAACAGAGCAGCCTCCACGGCTAACCTCAGTCCACCTGAGCAGCCTCACACAGTCACCACAGCACAACAACATAATAACACCACAGACCATGCCACAGCCACGACAGACCACAGAACACACATAACCGCACCACTACCCACACGCCGCCGCCAACAACTCCTGGTTCCTCCTACAATCTGCGCGGTATGTCAGACCAGGATATTCTGTAACGTGACATCAGTCAAGTGCAACACCTGCCTTGGCTGGTGCCACTTTAGGGCATGCTCAGGTCAGCGTACCACGCGAGATTGGACGACGAACTTCGAGGGCGCGTGTTGCGCTGCTCGGTCGCAGACCTTAACTGCAACGCCTCCCGCCACCACCACAGGGCGGCAACCATCACAGCAGCGCATACAGCCAACGGCGGTAAGAATACACACATCCCTTACACCCCACATCACGACACGTCCCCCGAACCACATGAAGCTCCTTCAATTTAACTGCAACGGGCTACAGAGCAAGATTGAGGAGATAACCGTCTTCATGTGTCGGCATGGTATATTGATAGCTGCGGTCCAAGAGACGAAGTNCACAACTCCACCTCAGTCAAGTGTAATGCCTGCGAGGGGTGGAGTCACCTTAGAGTCTGCTCAGGACTACGGACACATCGGCACTGGACCACGTTGTAGGTAGCCCCGTGCTGCTCAAACAGAGCAGCCTCCACGGCTAACCTCAGTCCACCTGAGCAGCCTCACACAGTCACCACAGCACAACAACATAATAACACCACAGACCATGCCACAGCCACGACAGACCACAGAACACACATAACCGCACCACTACCCACACGCCGCCGCCAACAACTCCTGGTTCCTCCTACAATCTGCGCGGTATGTCAGACCAGGATATTCTGTAACGTGACATCAGTCAAGTGCAACACCTGCCTTGGCTGGTGCCACTTTAGGGCATGCTCAGGTCAGCGTACCACGCGAGATTGGACGACGAACTTCGAGGGCGCGTGTTGCGCTGCTCGGTCGCAGACCTTAACTGCAACGCCTCCCGCCACCACCACAGGGCGGCAACCATCACAGCAGCGCATACAGCCAACGGCGGTAAGAATACACACATCCCTTACACCCCACATCACG